>NC_051176.1:121841027-121891001 GCF_013339695.2 Rhipicephalus sanguineus
GGCGAACAGCGCAGAAAATGGGAAAAATGTCAGTGCTGTGGTTTGTGTGCTCTACATCCCGCTTTCTGCGCTGTTCTTGCCACAGTGTTCTGGAATAAATTTTTGCTCATTGTTTACACATTCCAGTTGTAAATTAAGACTGCTTTTGAGAGTGACACTTTCACACTACGGCATATCGGCGTTTTTTTTTTTTTTTAGCAGAAAGCACGAAACGTGTAATAAAAGCAAAAAATGTTCAAAATTTTTTGTGCTGATCGAGTTTTGTCATTTGAAAAATCGGTGAGTTTTAGTTTGTGCACTTCACAACACACGAAAATAATTAATAATGGTTAACGAAATTTTACGAATGGCCCACGTCGCCCATCAGGCAGCGGACCTGCGAAAGAGCACGAACGCATTCCGCTTGCATGCAAAGTGTGAAAGGAACTTCCGTGGCAACCATCCTCCTCTCGGCTTCGCCCCCTTTCCGTCTATTTGCTGACCTCACCAGTCACGTCATGAAAGCTATGTTTTGTTTGTGAATTATTTTAGTTGGATACCCGGCAGCTGACAGTGGTGGAAGCGACGCTGACGCAGCGTACAGCATGCACACTGCACTGCGCGTCTCATGGCAGGTATAGGGAGTTTCTTGCCCCCCTGTTAAAGCTAGCGGCTAACTCTTGCACTCGATCTCGCGTAATTCTACTAATACGAAAACGTTGGTGTTAGGGAATACGGCCGCTCAAGGGAGCAAAGCGATTTTCGTGCTGTTTGTCGTCTCAACGAGAAGTAAGCGGCGAGAGCAAAGCACGAGCCGTTTGCTGAGTCTCCCGCGATAGCGCTCGCGACTGCATCTTGTGATCAAAGTTCGCAATTTCTACTTGAGCGACGCTGCCCCTCCCTCTCCTCCCCCAGTGTTCCTTCATGCTCCTTTGCCCGACGAAAGAGCGGGCGCAGCGTTCCCTCTCTCTCTGCTGGAGGAGAAATCGACGGCAGGCCGCGCACGCGGGATGATGTTATCGCATGCACCCTTCGTGCGACGAGATGGCCGGCTCCTTTCATCTCTGCTTCAGCAGCGTCCTTCGCCAGCGCTCGCGCGCTTTTTACTCGCGGGTGCAACATACGATGCGCGGGCGATGTTATACATTTGGACTTATACAGAATACGACGGCGACGCGGCCACGGCAAAAGCCCCTCGAGAGCGTCCATACAATTGCTATCGGCGGTGAAATCGACCTATAGGTGGCAGCGTCGCCGCTGCGTTAGTGTGGATGATACGTCGCCTGTGCGGTGCGTGGAAGTGTACGGGGCTGCTGTTTCTATATCCTCATTCTGCGCTCCGTAGCTGTCGAAAAACGTTTTCATTTCCAAGGGGACGTATTGTTCGGTTCCACAATGCCGCACATATTGCACAGAGCCAGAATAAGCTTTCATTCTATATCCCGGCGACGCGCAACATCGCCGGAGTGGCTTTGTCAGGTGTCGGAGCGGCAAGGCGCTCTCCGATGGTGCTCAACAACACTTCGATCACGGTGGCTGAAGCGTGACGAAAAAAAAGCGTTGTCGCTAACACGTTCCTCACTCTTAGTCTGTAATCTGTGCATTCTGCTTTTTGCCATGCGTAGTTTCTGCGCGCTACGTGCGTGAACACCCTTAGAGTCCGTGAAAGATCAAGACGGCTTGGCCATTCTCTGCCAGTCATGATTTTCTTGCGCTTTTGCGTGCTTCTGCAAGTAAATGATCGAGTCTCCAAGCATGCAATTCTTCTGCATACTTCGTGCACCACCTTTGCAGTCATTGCAAGGATTGTTCACGCTAGCTGCGAGTCTTTTTAGACGAGCGTCACCGAGCCTACTGTAGTTTGCGCGTTTTCCCGAGCGCTTACTCAACTCTACAGAAGCGTTCTCCGTGTCCAGAAGTATAAATATGAGCGCCGAAACTCGTCCAGTTGGTGCATGTTCTCGCACAGAGTAAAAAAAACTTTGTTTTTCGAGCCAGAAATGCACCGACCATGTAAGCGATGAATGATCTACTACGCGAGCGTGGTTGTCACCACTGCTCATACTGATATATCTGTTCTTTGAATCTTTTAAATGGACCTTCCAGAAATGATTGAGGCCTGATATACTAACAAAGTTGAAGTTACCGTAGCGTATATTAGATTAGCAGAAGCTGCTTCGCAAGGTGCGATACAACAACCATATCGGAACAACTTGAGGTTGAAATTGAAGGGCATGAGCAGTTTCATTATGCTGTTGTTTTCTCGTCAGTCAACTTGACGTAGACCTTCTTTGGGGTCTTTGCTAATCCCGGAAGGCTAGAGCACGAATGCGATGCGAACGTGCATGGCATTGTCAGACCAGCACGTAGAAGACGACACTGAATTCAGTGATGTGGCCCGCCGTGGCAACTTCGTCGCCACCGATGATAATTGTCATACAGTCCCCAACATGAGTCAGAACTGTGCTAAGAGGCAAAGGTATTGTGGCACGGATTTACAAATGCTAGTCTCACAAGAGCTTGTAAAGCGACAAGCGTGCGTGGTGCGGTCGTATTAAACAATGCTTTTCACATGGCTACTAAACAAGTACACTGATTTTACAAACTTCCATTACAATTACAAAAAGGAAAGACTGTGTTTACTCAACGTCGACCAAATCGTCCCCGTAAACTGCTATCGTGGATGCTCGAACAACTAACACAACACACACTTTCTGCTGGAGCGACACGGGCCACCGGCATCCACACTTCGGGGTTTCGTATGTTCACCGCTAGGTGCCGACTCTGCTCGATCTCGAGGCCAGTCGCAAGAAAACAAGACCGACATTAGGGCCAAGGCGGACTAGAGGCTTCCGACATCCGACGAGTACGCACAACTGCCTATAAAGATGTTGAGGCGCCTTTTGCATCGATACCATATTTTTTGGCGCATAAAGCGCCCCTGCATATAGCCCGCACCCGCAACAAAAAACTGCCAAAAAAAAATAAATTCGCTGGTATTGCCGTGAAGTCGCCCTGCTTGCAGTATCGTGAAGCAGTGGCGTGTAGCCAACATGCGCACCAAAATTCGCAACGAAAATGCGGTAAATTCTTTAAGATATTTATATCAAATTATACGATATATTGAACTAACTCCCGTTCTTTTGCGAGTCCGATATATGCAGGTTCGACTGTATCAAAATCTGAAAACGTTTTTATGACCGTTATTATTATTATTATTATTATTATTATTATTATTATTATTATTATTATTATTATTTCATTATTTATTTGTTTGTTTTTTATATTGCTTGATGTTTCCTCAAAGAGCGCGCATGCCATGGCGGAGCGCCGAAGCGGCAGCGGCTGGCTTTATTCCATCGTGCGTTGATACTACCGCCACCTCGGGAGCCTGGGTAAACAAGCCACTTTTGCACACGGACGCCACTAAATCCCGGATCTTACCACATAGAGCTTCGCCAAACAAACTCCATCTGATGGTATAGTGCCAGATTTTATCTTATACGGAAAATAGGGGGCGCTGCTTAGAGCGCACAAACACACACACACACACCACACACACACAGCACCACACACACCACACACACACACACACACACACACACACACACACCCACACACACACACAACATGCCCTAAGCAAGCGCCCTTCTATTTGCAGGCAAAAAATGCTGGTTGCTCTTCGGAAATTTTTCTTTCTGGCTGTCTATGCTTTTAGGAGTAGAATGACCTGCGTGCTGTGCGGGTATCTGCGATGAACAATTCCGTCGGAGTGATGCTCAACTGTTACTCAAATGTGGAGCCTGCTAATACAAAAATTATGGAAGAGCGCAGAAAGATTTTGCACAACGCGCTCGACCTGGAGCCTCACCAGCGGCTACATCGACGACATAGCTGACTTAACTTTCTCAAGTTGCACAGCACGAAAAAGGTAATCAAGACTCTTAGCTATTCCTGCAACCATCGACCGGTCGGGTTATATTGGAGCGTAAGCACTCGCATCTTTCTCCTCAGCAATAAGTTATGCCGGAAAAATTATGCGCCGTTGATCATGGAGATGCATCATGCAAATTAAGGTTTCTAGCATTAAGAGAGAGAGAGAAAACGCAAGCGCATCTCGCAACTCACTGTATAATGGAGAGACAATGCGCCTATAGAGGGCAGTTAAGGGAAACAAAATTGAACGCGCACGCACCGCCATCGCTGTCATACAAGTACCTATAAATGGAGAACGTTAGCGTCAGCCCTTGAAACTTCGATGACATAAAAAGGCCTGCATATTCAGTGTGGCCCACCTTCGTACAAAAAAGGCCTTTGCATAAAATGGCTACATTTGAAACCTCACCCTCCGCGCTTGAAAAAAAAAAAAAAAACCTACAAACAACCGAAAAGCATCACCAGAGTACCCACGGTTCGAGTTCTTGAATAGGGCGGGGATCGAGCTTGGGAGAAGAGAAAGAAAAAAAAAAAAGAATGGTTCAATATTTACTACTGCTCTCATAAAAAGCTTTTAAGAAATCAGAATACGTGTGGCAAGATATTCGGAGTATCAGGGCGCTAATGGAATATGCAATGCGCGTATTTTGTGGAGGCCATATTCTCGCTTTGCGCTGCTGTATATTTATGAGCGCCATATTCGGATGGCGATGTCAGAATGAAGTGAGTATCTGGAATACGGTAACTGAAGCTCGTGCCCTGGGATGGCTTGTAAATAAGATTTGGAGTCAATATTTCCATCTCTTTAGCAGGCGTTTAGTATCTGGTGATATATAGCTGGCGAACTTTAAGCAAACACATGCGAAACGCGCCTGCGCGCGACGTTATTTTTTGTTCTGAGTTCCGTCCCGAGAGTACCGTTCTTTTTTCCCCTGTATTCCACTCTGAATTGAATGTGGAATAAAAAAATCGCACACGCTTACATCATGGTGTGTGTGTGTGGCGTGTGTGTGTGTGCGTTTGTCCTCATGATGAGAAAGCGTAATTTCTAAAAAAAAAAGGACATGAGGAGTGGCACCATCGAAGCAGTTTATTACTCTGATACATTGTCAGGATGAAGTTAATGAGTTTGATTCAATTCTAGCCTTTGGAACCGCTCGACTGGACCTTGCGGCGTTACGCTTCATGAGCAGGATTTGGGGACATGTGCACGTGGCCCCATTACTCGGCGGCGGCAACGGTGAACTGCCGTAACTGAATGGGAAATAGGCGAAAAAATAATATTTTACGAAAAAATCCAAGTGTCAAAGTAGACTCCCGGTTGTACACAGCATATGCCCAGTGGAACATTCTTGTGAAATTCCAGTTGCGTGGCAAAAACCACGTAGCTTCCCAGAATATTTAATATTTTATAATGTTGCCCATGTGGCTCTAGGCGGTGTTCCATTGTCCTGCGAAGTCATGCGCTTTGTACTGTTATATTGCAATCTTACCAGAATGTGCCTCTGCTGTACAGAATCGGGAATCAGTTTCGATAGCTAGTTTTTTTTTTTTGTCAGGTATGGTTTTTTTTTTGCCTATTTCCCCTTCAGTTACAGACAGCAGGGTCTCGCTGCCACCGACGAGAGAAGGCACCACGTGCAGATGTCCTCAAATCTTGGGAACACCTCATCACTGCGCATAGGCGAATATTCGAGCACGTCGAATATTCAAACGAATATTACAGCAATCGAAGTCGCTTCGACATTTAAAAATTTCGAAGTATTCGAAACGGAACGAACAGAAGTATACTGTAACGCATGAATCGGCCTTGAAAAGATGGCTTCACTGCAGCGAGAACTGCTATGCCGTGAAACCACACAGCCATGGGAAATCCGCGCTGCTGCGAAGCCACGCTTCGAGGGTTAAGTTTAGATATTACCGGCACCGCGATAAATAGAAAAATATCAAAGCGTGTTACGCGGGCTTATATGCGCTACGTATAGAACATTTTAAAACGTAACACATTTTACCGCTTATAAATTGCACCCTACTGCTATTCAAACCTTGCTACTTATTCAAAGCTGCTTCCACTTGGCTTCGAAAAAAAAAACAATGACATTCACACAAGCGTGAGAAAGATAAAGGTTTATTGTGGCAGAAAAGCTAAGAGGTCGGCCTGAATCAATCTTCTGGCCTGCTACTCAGCGTTAGGAAAGGGGAGGGGAGAGAGAGAGAAGGTGTTGGTGAGGAGGAAGGTAGCGACGAACCTTGAATGCCCAGAGACTATTTACAGTCTCTTGTCGAGTTCTGTCTCGCGCGAAAACTCCTTCAGCTCTTTCAGAATATCGCGCTGATGACGAGGTGCTGGTCCCAAGAGAACTTTTTCTGGAACTTGTTGTTTCGTAGATTTCAACAAGACGGTGGCCATCGGATTTATTTGCGTGATATATCGTGGGCATACGCACAAGAGGTGTTCTGTAGTCACAGGAGTGCAACTGTCGGCTGTGCGGACAGTTCACACAAGCGTAGTCCTAATTCTTTACATTCTTAAAAATATTGTGCTTGTTGGGTCATGACAAAACTGCTCGTTTTTTTAATAATATGTCATATATACGATTAGAACTATTCGACTCGTAATTATTCGACCAAAACACTATTCGTTTCGAATCCGCTTTGAACGTCGGACTTACGATTCTCCCATACTTATCACTATACAGAGTCGACCGGCTTACAGAGGTGGACAGTAAAAAATGGAATGGAATAAAAAAAAAACAAATAATTTTATCGATTATCTTTTTC
Source organism: Rhipicephalus sanguineus (assembly GCF_013339695.2). Taxonomy (NCBI): domain Eukaryota; kingdom Metazoa; phylum Arthropoda; class Arachnida; order Ixodida; family Ixodidae; genus Rhipicephalus; species Rhipicephalus sanguineus. The sequence continues at coordinate 121,847,724 of NC_051176.1, forward strand.
GTTAAATGGTGTTTAGGATATTCGCGCGCGTTTAATTCGCTTTACCTACTGATTTTCAAGGAAAAAAATAGATTTATAGAGACACATATAAAGAAATGACGTAAAGCGCGTGGGGTTACAGCCCAAGCTGTGTTGGAAACCTCAGGCGCTGCCATGCCAACAATCCTGTGCCGACTTGAATAATTATGCCCCCTTTCAGTGACGTGGAAACAGGGTAATTGTTAATGCATTTAGCTGGGCTGGTTGGTACTGACTGAATGCTTGCATACTACTAGCGAACACGCACGAGGACCACAGAGAAAGACACAGGACAACCGCTGGACTTCAACTGATTTTTAATCGACATGAAATACAGAGCATATAGATTGCATTGCGCACTCGCAGGTGCCATGACACAGACAAAGTTCGTCAAAAGTAAATTCACCGCCGCCTATCTGTACCGCCCGCTCACACGTGGATTTTGCTTGCTTAGACAGTCCAATTCTTTGTGACAATGCAAAGGACGGAGCGCTGACCAGTGTTGCGGAGTTTCCACTCCGGAATCGGAATGACTCCGGAATCATTTCACATTTTCGCCACCCCGGAATGGAATGAGAATGGAATGGGGACAACGCTTGGAGGAATGGAATAGCAAGGGAATTAGCGCCTTTTGCACGGAATAGAATGGGAAGGGAATTACGTCTTTTTCCTAAAATAGAGCACGTTCTCGTCTACATGTTGTTTTGAAACTTGAAACATTAGTAAGTCGGAGCCTCGAATTTAACAATAAAGCAGTATTTTTAAAATGGCTTGGCTGATTACAAGCACGGTCCATTTATAAGCAACGCGCCTACGACAATTCTGTCCTTATATAGACTGTGTCTGTCTCTATTCTTCGCGTAACCGAGGATCTATGCCGTTGGTATCCGTCGTGCGGAACTATGGCAGCGGCATACACCCCTCCCCCCCCCCTTACGCCTTGTGATTTTTTTCCCCTCGGAGGCGCCCCAGCCGCCCGCTGTCTCCCCACCCTTCAGTTCTTTGTTTTTGCTTCTGTCGCCGTGGGCGACTCGGACGCATATTCGAAAAAGCGCTTCTCTAAGTGGCAAAGGCACAAGATGCAAAGGCACAAGGTGCCCGAGCGGTGCACTGTTCCAACTAATACAAGCAGATCTGGATGGTTTTGTTCCCCATTAACCAAATCTTAGTTTTCTCCATATTCACGACTGCTCCAGATGCGTGACAAAACTGCTTAGTCTTCTTGAATACTACTTTGTCAGCACAAAAATACGCTATGTCATCATTTTAGCATTAACACATTTAAGCTTAAACAATATTAAAACATCACAATTCGTTCAAACATGCTGACCATGCAAATACCATGCGTAGCGGGAGAACTGCCCCTATGGGAATTAGTAGGTGGTTGTACCGCACGAGGTATGTCACCAAGCTACTGTCCCTCGACCTTGTTAACGTGTTTTGCGTACTTTTGTACTTCTTAATATATTAACGCATCTACCCGTCTGACCTATATACACTTCGCCGCAGGCAAGTGGAATGGAGTACACGACTACTCTTCTACAAGCTGTAACCATAGATTGTACTTGCAGAAGTCATGCCCGCACAATATTCAGGCTAGCGTGAGTGGACAGGTTGCACGTCTTTGTAAGGTGGACTACCCTCGGGAAACCGTGACGTTCGTTGCTGAAGCGCTCTTCAGAGAGCTCAAAGCTAGCTTCAGAGGCAAATAGGCCAAGGTCGATTTAAACAAATGCAAGCTACGGGTTGCAATCCCGCATGTTCACGGCGTTTCCCGTCGGCTCAAAACAGTGGCGCATAAATGTGGTCTTGGCGACCTGTTCACGGCTCCTAATAAGCTGGCGCGGCTATGTTCCGCAGTGGCGGAACCTCAGACCATTTCCTTACTTTACGTGAGGAGCTCTTCATGCCTCCTTATCTTAAAGGGACACTAAAGAGCATGATCAACACTTCTTGCGCAAAATTTTCTCAGGCAACGGACAAGACAGACACGGACGGGCGCAAACTTCCAACTGATTTTATTATCAACAAGTGACATATATATATATATATATATATATATATATATATATATATATATATATATATATATATATATATATATATATACACAAATATGACTAGGATAAAAGAAAAACCAATGGCACAGGTGTGCAGTGTGTCAACGCGCATCAGCTACTCCCTCCCCCAAATGTAGTGCAAGAAGTGTTGATCATGGAGTACCAACTAGCTCGAACCCACACCTTGTTGAACTAAAGAGCAAAACGATTTTTCTCGCATTAGTAAAGTAGTCTTCCACGATACCAAAAACACCACGCTTTCTGCGCGAAGACGATTAATAAGCGAGAAAACGCGCAAAAAGAAAATACAGGGGGCGTCGCCAACTTGGAATTCCCGCACCATTTGCCGTGAATGTCACATATTTTTGACGGCGCATGCTTGGGCCTACGTAGTTCCTAATCGGTTAAATCGAAGTACATTGTCCTCTGAGGGGGCCAGAGACTTGACATGACGAGTTTGTGGAAATTTCGTCGAGCCAGTGGCGCGAAAATACGTTAAATGCTCTTTGAAATATTTTGCGTCACGAATTACAAAGTTCGGCGCGAAATTTAAAAATGAAACTTTGAACTTGGTTTTCTCCTCTAATAATAAACCTATGGTGGTGAAATAAACTACACAAGAGTCCTCCGAGCACACTTTATCAATCTAAACAAATTCATTGTTTCTCTTTAGTGTCCCCTTAAGGAGCTCCTTGAGGGAGCCAGTGTATTCTAAAAGCTTCCTTCAACCTTCCTTTGCTAAGGGCCGCCTCAGTAAGGCAAGGCGCGTGCTTCACAAGTCTGGGATCGACAGCACGTGTGAAATGCTGACTAAGCGTCCGTTTCCAAGCTAGAATAAGGAATATTTTTATGCATAACGATAAATAATAACATGTACATCGCTTTTTCGCGATATAGGCGCACATCATTTCCCGTTTATTTAACTTTAGCCTTTTTCAGCAGCAAAAAGAGAGCTCATGCTTGCATTGACGCACTTCAACGGCCCGTTACATGGGAGCGAGTAATAAAGATCGTTTAAAGAATTTAGGACATGGGTGAGATTGATTTTCAGAACCAAGCAATTGCTTGTTGAATTACCACGCTTTGGCGCAATTTCATCTCGAATCTGCTAATGTACAAGTAAATATGTTTACGTTCAAAGCAAGGGCATGCCTACCGGGTCGTGCATCGCGCCTTTCTAGAGCGACCTGTTTCTAGAAGAACGGGACAGCCTTACAACAAGGGTTGCGACGAACCCAAGTCCTGAGTCTTCAGATATGTAGACGATTTCTTAGTCGTCTTACAAGGGGTTGCATTCTGAGCTTCGGAATGTTTGAAGAACTTCTCTCCCCCCCTGGTATATCGAATGATATTCCATACAACGATTCCGTCCAGTTTCTTGAGGCTGAGATAATCCGCAGAAAAGGAAGCAAACATAGCAGTGAGGCTACGGTCAACTGAAAGCAGACGGCGCAAAAGAACCGAAAGATCCCGGTGATTCCATAGAAGCATTAAGTTGCCCATTGACATAAAATGTCGGTGGGTCGAGATGAGTGTAGTTTTTTCCGCCCAACACAACCCTTACAAAAATATGTTTAGATAGTCCATATAAAGTTTGTAGACATCTGTCTATAAAATCAATTGACGTTCTATAGCAGAGTTCTTTAGACTGGTCTATAGACAGTCTATGGAATAGTGGCCACACTCGTTTTTGTAGACCAGTCTACAAGAAAGTCTAAGTCTATAGATTGGCTATAGAAGGTCTGTAGATTAATAAAAATTCATGTGTTTAAACCGATGTCTGCAGAATGTCTATAAACAAAAGTCTATAGGCTCATATAAATCTACTTTGGTTTACTTTTGTCTATAAAATATCCACAGACAAATGTCTGTAGATTATCCATAGGCTATTCCTATGACCCAGTATATAGAGTGTCTACGGACTTATTACCTCACAAATATACAGTGGTCTACAGATTGCCTAGAGGCAGTTCCTGTAGATTAGTGATGTATAAATTTATCCCAGTAAATTCTGGAAAGAAAACGAGGCAAAGCACACAGAAAGAATGACAAGCACAAGCGCTGACTTACAACAGAGCTTTAATCAGAAAAAGATACAAAAATATAAAAACTTACGACAAAGCATGCGCGAAAAACAAATGCAGACCCATTTTTGCATACAATGTAACGAAGCTACTTCTCCGTTAATAGAACTTTTACTAGACAGACAATTTATAGTTCATCAAACAAAGAAAATATGGAGTGGCAGGACCAATATTTGCCCCAATTTTTCTCACACAGATACAGCAACAAGGAGAGCATGCACTCGCTTAACAAGTTTAATTGAACTGAAGCTCACATCCACCAACGATAATTTACATATACGTGGTGTGCTACTTCGAATGAATTAAGTTTGCAGTTGTATGTGTGTACTTACTGTTACTACCAGTTCAAAACGTGTTTCAGACAAATGAATTGCCTTACAGTGAGCCTCGTGTGCAAACCTAATGAACGATCGAATGGGAATTTTTTCGAAGGCCTCGTTTCTTTGTTAGACACAACCAAATTAATCGAACAGACAATTAAGCCAGGGAAAGCATAGCGGACATTAATTGTCGTCTTTAAAGGGGCACTAAAGAGCAAAACGATTTTTCTCATATTAGTAAATTATTCTTTCACGATACCAAAACCACCACGCTTGCTGCGAGAAAATGCTGAGTAAGCTCGAAAATACGCAAAAGCAAAATGTGGGTGGCGACGCCACCTTGAAGTTTCCACACCATTCGCCGTGACGTTACATGTTTTGACGGCGCCTACTAGGGACTACGTAGTTCCTAATCGGTAAAAATGAAGTACATTGTCCTCTGAGGGGGCCAGAGACTTGACATACCAAGTTTGGGGTAATTTTATTGAGCAAATGGCGCCAAAATAAGATAAATACACTTTGAAATCAGTGACGTCACGCGGGAAGATTTCAGTGCGAAATTTAAAAATGAAACTTTGACGTTGGTTTTCTCCTCTATTAATAAACCCACGGTGGCGAAATTAACGACATTAGAGTTCTCAGAGCCCAATTTATCGATCTAAACCGATTCATTGTTTCTCTTTAGTGTCCCTTTAATTGTAGTGTAGTAATAATGCCGTACGTTGAAATTGATTACAGTGGACGAAAACTCACCCTTTCCGTCAGTGGGATCTGAATCCACAACCTTCTAGTTACACGTCTGGCGCTTTCCCGTTTACTTCGTTGGGTACTTATGTATTTGTTATCCCTAGGAGTCTCCGTCAGCACCGCACGTAGCCCAGGTGACGAGTTTGGAACATTCATTTTAGGGGCGAAGCTCCTTATAGCGGCACCCGTTCGTCCCTCGTAGCGTAGTATGTAACCAGTCTTACGCTTTGACCTGCAAGGTGGTGCCGGTGGGAGATTTTTCCTGTGCGTTGTTGAACAATAAAAAATTCGCAGCGTTAGCTAAAAGCCGACTTCTTCTGTCTCTCATTCCCATTAGCAGCCATTCTTTACCTCCAAGGTAGTGCCTGGTGAGATTTCCCCTGTGCGTGATTAAACAATAAAAATTTTGTTCAAAACGTCGTTGATTGATGAAATAAACCAACAAAAGACGCCAGATGTTTTGTAAAAGCAAAACGAAAGAACGCCAGATGTTTCTAAAGCAAAACGAAAAGACGCCAGCTGCTTAACGAAAGACGCCAGATGTTTTCTAAGCAATGGTTTCCTAAACAATGAAAATTCACAGCGTACATGTAAAATTAAAGTGCGCTGCAAGTCGTCATAACTCATCGAACCTTTAGTATAAACGCGCCCGATCTCACGTCGGTGATGATGTACTGGGCAGAATTCACGGAAGATTCACGGTTTACCGATGAACCTCCGCAACTTCGCCCACTCATCATCATTCACTCCGTGGATATGCTGTGATTTTTTTGACAGAGGGCATCACGTGGCACTTGATTTTAGCACCACGTAATAATAATAACATCTGGGGTTTAACGTCCCAAAACCACGATATGATTATGAGAGACGCCGTACTGGAGGGCTCCGGAAATTTGGACCACCTGGGATTCTTTAACGTGCACCTAAATCTAAGTACACGGGCCTCAAACATTTTCGCCTCCATCGAAAATGCAGCCGCCGCGGCCGAGATTCGATCCCGCGACCTTCGGATCAGCAGTCGAGCGCCATAACCACTAGACCACCGCGGCGGAGTCTTAGCACCACATACAGTTGACCAATAAACCCTCGCATGCTAACTTGATGCTTTAAGTCTACCGGGGCGACGCCCTCGTTGAATCTACGAAAGAAGGGGATCTTTTCGATCGTTTTGCTTGTGTATAAAAAGGAAACGAGGCCCTCCAAAAATCCCCTTTTTTTCTTTCATTCACCGCGAAGTCCTTGCCCCGGCTGACTTATGCCTCAAGTTCGCATGCGACGTTTTATCGGTCAGCTGCCGCCTCATGGAAAGATCGCGTGCCACGTGACAAACTCTGGCAAAGAAGAGTGTTCCACACTCACCACCTTGAGTACGAGTGGCACTGGCTAACACTCCAAGGGACTACACATACATAAATGCCTAGCAACGCGTACGGCGAAGCGCTTTCCGTCGTAGCTCAATCGGCTGGGCATCGGGCGTTTAGATACCATTAACGCAAAGGGCGATTTTCCGTTCACTTTATTCCATTTCAATTTAGGCCATTATTACTACACTACAGTTAAAGCCAACAAATAAAGTCCGATATGCTTTCCCTTGGCTAATCGATTGATTTGGTTGTGTCTGTACACAGCCAAGAGCTACGATCCGCGACAGACAGACTAAAATCTTTAACATAGAACAACTACGTCCATTCTTTGCAAAAACGAGCGCGGCACCGTAGGCGGCGACGCAGCTACAAACACATAGCCTCTGAGCAGCATGGCGTATGCATGACCGCGCCGTGTGTGTACATGTGTCTCTCTATCTGCACACCCGTCTACTTTTATAAAGTTGATTTGCACGTTATTTAACTATAACCATGCTTGTAACAATTGATGGGGTTTAACAACCAAAAACCACGATTATGAGCGACGCCGTAGTGGAGGGCTCCAGAAATTTTGACCACGCGGGGTTCTTTATACGTGCACCTAAATCTAGAGAACACGGGCCTCAAGCACTTCGCGAGCCCTCAAGCAAAGCGACCGCCGCGGCCGGGATTCGATCTCCGCGACCTGTGGGTCAGCAGTCGAGCACCTTAACAACTATATATTTAGACCACCGTGGCGGGTAACTATGCTTATGAACGATAACGTCTGTTGCATTTCCACCAAAGAAAGGGTACGGGGCGACCAGTAATGTTTAAAAGCAGACTCAATTTTATAGTGACAAGGCATGTGCACGTCATTTCATGCAAGGATGCCGCATTGCATACAGTCAAGGAAGAAGGGCGAAACAACACAGGGCCTGCATAACACAAGCATAGCATCGCGCAATGCAACGCGTATTCTTCAGGCTGTTTTTAGCTCTAATCGACGCACACGGCAACGGCTTCGCGGAAGCGTATAACGAACACCACAGAAGGCAGAGACACTAGTACAAGGCATACTTTCGTATCAAACACTTCCTCTTGCACACCATCTCTATTATGGCAGCTCGCCGCTCGGGCAATCTTACCTACACAAAGTCGTCATGCACAGTCACGCGATTTGGCAGCGTTCTTGAACTCACCGAAGAGCGATATTCGCTGTGGCGACAGTCTCGTCAAAAGGCGCGCGCTTGTGATCTTGTTCAAAGCTTCGCGCTCGTTGGGGCTACGACAACACATGGCCGTCAACGATTCCATGTCAAACAACGATGCGTCCGTCCCGACTCGCGGTGTAAGTACGTGTCCACTCCACGACTTCCAGCGACGATACCGGCACGTAATATTAATCGACGTGGTAAAAATACATGCGCGCAACAAACTTATTTCGGCACTACACACTGCGATGCAAGAACTTTTACAACGACCTTCAATTGCGTCAACTGCCTGAACGGCTTAAACGCAGTTAAACGTCAGTGCGCCTGCGCGCCCCCTGGTTTGAACTGATTGGCTCTCGTTCAGCGAGCGATTTGAAACTGAGTTGCAGCTGCGCGCCCTCTTCCGTTCGTTTGCCGCACCGGTTCTCGCTTTTCTCCCCTTCCTTATCGTGTTCCCTCGCGCGCCTTCACGATTCAATGGCGAAACCCCATATGCGCAAAAATTCACGCGACAGCGACGAGCGATGCTATGAGCGACGAAACGAGCCGTTCGCGCAACCTGTTGCGTGGTCGATTTCGCGCGATCGCTTGGTTTTTCAGATTTGGAATCCGTCGCATGTCCGTCGCTCGTCGCCCGGAAGTGCTGTGCTCAAGCAGCCAATAGCAAAACACCGGAGTAAGATGCATCAGTGACGTATTGCTGATTGCCGCCACTTTCTTTTATCGACGCACATCAACAACAACGTTCATCAACATGACCAACGGCGACGAGCGCAATGTTGACGTTGTTGAACGCGAACGCTGGGACCGGCGTCGTCTGTGACGCGGCTTGGCAGCACGTAGCAGCAGTGATGGGATCGAAAAAAAAAGCTGCAAGACAATGATAAACATTTTATGTACCATTATGCAACAAAACATCGTATTTTACATTGCATACCGCTGAGAACGGGCCACTTTTGGTACGAGTGAACGCCCTCATGCCAGCAACAGTGGAGATCGCTCGCCGAGGGCGTCGCGTGAATGGGGTTTGCCCATCCAAGCAACCGCTTGCGCGAAGACGATCTACGTCGCGTCGCTCGTCGCTGTCGCGTGCATTTTCGCGTATATGGGGTTTGGCCTTCACGGCAGTGCCTGAACGAAAAAGCAACTTCTAAGTGGGGAGGCCGCTTCTGAGCGATTCTTCAATTGTATTTCCAGTGCTTGCTGTTTAAACATACCGTTCGTGGACCATTCGTGTACAGGATATGTAACGAACGGTCCGTTTTTACTACTACCTGTAACAGCTGTTGCCCTCACGGCCGTGTCTGTGTGTATGATCACAAGCATGTGGAAAACTTGAGCCTTCGACAGCAAGTGTCCGCAGTGCCGAGTGATATCTCTTTGAAATTTGCACCGAGCCAGTGTCACCATCGATGCCTCGCCCTTAGGGCGATTCAGTTGCAAATTCTTTCTTATTGATGTTCCCTGTTAATTTAAATTAATATATTCTAAGCGGGAGATGTAAGCAAGTGCATACACACATTATCAATTTGAAATCGCTTACTGAAACACGATTTAATATTACATTGCACGTCGTCGTAATGAAAACAGAAAAATGCATATTTGTTGAAGAACATCTTAATTAACATATTACCTTCTGAAAATGTCGTGAAAATGAACAAATATAATGAGCTAGCGAAAGGGCCACAGCTAATTCGCAAAATATTTTTAACAAAATTGGTTTCTGGGCACAGTGCTTCGTATATGAAAAGAATGGCGAAATACTGTATATTGAATAGTAACAAAAATGAAAGCACTGCAGTGGGCCCTGCTATTTGTGTCTTGAAAAAGAGCTGTTGTACTCTGTTCACTGTTTGCTGCGATTTCCAGTGTTCCACGAAATACATTTCCCTTTGCATTGTACCAACGAAGGCGGAAAGAACCACACAGTCCTTGCAGTACATACAGTCGGTGAGCCATAGAGTGCGACATACTTACTGGAAACATCTTTAGTTCTAATGTGAGCATGCGAGTTACGAGGGGAAATATATATGTGCCATGTGCGCCAGAATGTGTTAATGAGATATACAAAAACGCATTCCTGCTCAATTTCACATTGTGGTTCAATTAATTAATGAGCCCCCTTAGTTCTTTTTTAACATACCTTACAGCTAGGGCCCAATGGGGTAATAAGGAGTGCATGCTTAGATGTTATATAAACAAAAAGGTAACAAAATTGCATAAAGTACACACGTCTGATAAAATTTCAATGAAAAACCTTATTTTCAGCAAAAGTTAAATAACTCCACTTTAGCTTGTGTCTTTAGACAGTCTATAGACTGGGATTTGACAATAGGAAATAACGCCAATTTATCAACCTTTGTATATAGACAATCTATACACTGGGATTAGACAAAACACAAACTTTATCAACTTAACTTTTGTCTATAGATTGTATATAGACTAACAATAGAAAAAAAAGAACCATACGCTTTTTAAAACTTTTGTTTATAGACAATCTATAGAGCGAAATTAGACAAAAGACGACACGCATTTATAAACTTTTGTCTATAGATTGTCAAAAGATTTTCTTTAGGCAAAATACTAAATCGACATAAAGGCGAACTCGACTACAAGAAGTCTACAGACACTCTATAGACTGTCTAAATCCATTTTTGTAAGGGAAGCTTCGTTTTTTTTTTTCTTAGGAGAGGCATTGCTCCAAGGATACGAGAGTCTCTTTGTGACGTGAACCACCGTAACTGATTTGTGGCATGTACGAGGGGCTTGGTGTACAGAATCCCCTTGAGCTATGGTGCTTGCCACGTGAGTCATAATGGCAGATGTTGAAACGATCGAGTGCGAGCGCATGCCAATAATTTTAGAAACGGAAGGAGGGTTTCCTGGGCATACATTGTAGCGCATGCGGCTGCAGCCGTGCGTTCACTCAGACCAAGGTGATTTTCTCCTACACGGATGACCGCACCTGCATCATTGTGGAAGCAGTTCGCGTGACATGTGAAGAGTGCAAGAAACCATCTTTAGCCTTATCCAAGCGAGAGCTGTTATTCCTGGAAGACACCAGCACGAACGGGGACGATGAAGGGGCCTCTCGCGTGCCTTGTGTCTCTTCCTTGCTTTTTTCTCTCTTCTCGTCCTCTTGACCTTGTCCTCTTCGCGCTGCGCCATCTTAACGAAAAATTTTGACAGCCGTTAAAAAGCCTCACGCTCGAAAACATACCTGGCAAGCAATTTTTCAGCGACGACGAGAAGGATCTAATTACAGAGCTTGCGCACAAGTACAAGGCATCGATTGAAAATAAGAAATTGGATACACTGAAGCACCCCTTCAGTGCGAGGAGCGATGTGAGGAGGCACGAAGGTTGCCCTAGCGCTACCTTAACTTAAGGGATCACCAAGGAAGGCCTCAGTGAGGGAACCTTGGTAAGGAGCGTTCCAGAATACGCGATAAGGCGTCCTCAAGCAGTTAAGGCCCCCTCACTGAGGTAAGGAGCGTTTCAGATTGTGGGCCTAAGAAACACCAATCCAAGTTTACAGCTTGTAGAACAGGAGTTGTGTACTCCATTCCACTTGCGTGCGGCAAAGTGTATATAGGCCAGACAGGTAGATGCGTTAATGAACTGCTCAGGGATCATCTTACGGCTGTTAGATCACTAGCGGGGGTGGTTTATTGGCGATGCACTGCAAGAAGCGCGAAGGTTGTATCCCTGCATCTGACGCTACTTCGGTGATGCACCTTGGAGGGCAACAAAGAGAAAGGGAGATAGTAGAGGCTCTCGAAACTCGCAGGGCGGGTCACGCATGTGTCCACACTCCGTCCATTGCATTGTCAAAAAAAAAGAATTGGTCTATCTAAGCAAGCAAAAACCACGTGTAAGCGGACGGTACAGATAGGCGGCGGTGAATTTACTTTTGACAAACTTTGTCTGTGACGTGGCACCTGCGAGTGCGCAATGAAATCTATATATTCTGTCCTTCATATCGATTAAAAATCAGTTGAAGTCTAGCGGTCGTCCTGTGTCTTTCTTTGTAGTCCTTGTGCGTGTTCGCTAGTAATATGGAAGCGTTCCGGGTAATTGTACTTGTGCGCTTTAAGAGTACCTGTCATTTATGTTTGTTATGCACTCATGTCATGCAATACCAATTTTGACATATATCCATTTAAAGCAACGGCCGGAAGCGCACCAAGTCAGTGTCATGTAAATCATCCCGTACATGACACGCATCTCATGATTTTCATGTTACCACTTGTCGTTTATGTTCGTCATACAGAGTCACGTCACGCAATACCAATTTTGGTGTATATCAAGCTAGCGAAACGGCCGCTAGCGCACTATCAGCGTGGCATGTAAGTAATGTTGTACATAATACGCATGTCATGATTTTTATGTTACCACCTGTCTTTTATGTTCGTCATACAGTCATGTCACGGAATACATATATTGGCGTATATCAAGCTAGCGAAACGGCCGTCAGCGCACCATGAGCGTGGCATGTAAATCATGTTGTACATGACATGCATGTCATGATTTTGATGCTACCACCTATCATTTATTTCCATCATACAGCCACGTCACGCAAAACCAAATTGGTACATGTCAGGCTAGTGAAACGGCCGCGAGCGCACCATGAACTTGGCATGTATGTCATGCAGTACCTACATGACATGCATGCCATGATTTCTTGTTATCACCTGTCATTTATGTTCGTCATACAGAAATGCCTCGTCATATACCAGTTCTGGTATATATACATTTAATTAAACGGCCCGAGACCGTGTCTTGTAAATCATACTGTACGTGACATGCATGCCATGATTTGCACATTAAGACTCGTCACTTATGTTCGTCATACACTCTTGTCACGCCGTACCAATTTTGGTATATATCAAGTTAACGAAACGGCCGCAAGGCACCCACAGCGTGGCATGTAAATCATGCCGTCCATCACATGCATGTCATGATTTTCATGTTATGCACTGTCTTTTACCTTCGTCATACAGTCATGTTATGCCATACCAATCGTGGTATGCATCCCATTAACGAAACAGCCAGGATAGCACAAAGTCGTCGGCGGATAGATAGATAGATAGATAGATAGATAGATAGATAGATAGATAGATAGATAGATAGATAGATAGATAGATAGATAGATAGATAGATAGATAGATAGATAGATAGATAGATAGATAGATAGATAGATAGATACGCTCAAAGTCGCAGAAGTTCGCTAAGAAATGCTTCGCATTTAAAAATACGTAGTGGTAATTTGCTGTATAGAGCAAGTGGTTTGAATGGCTAGTACTGCCGGACTAACGGACATGGAAAAAAATTTTTTTTCTTTGAATCTGTAGAGTGCCGAAGAAGAGGACAGACTATGAAATTCAGGGCGCGTTTTGATAAAAAAAAACAGTGACTGGTGTAGTTCTAAATCCTGCGCTAAATGCAGCTCCACCACTGTGAAACTTGAGGAAGTGCGTAGCACGGGCACCCAGCGATTCCCATTCGTAGAGTTCACTGCTCCGTTTACGAAACCGTCGATGATGTCAACCTTTGAGGTAAGCATGTAGGGTTTCCGCGGCACGAACAGAATCTTGTTAGGGAGATTCCCAAACTCTGTGTGCGACATGCGCGTTACTTTTTGCTGCGCTTTATCGACTTCCTGCTTGTTAGGGCAGGTGAGATACGTGTCGTCTGCAGCGAGTTCCGTCAGGTTGTTTCGCCCTTCAGATGTAATGGCGAAGGCGCCGGAGAAGGGCCGGTGGGAAGAGCAATTGCACATTTAGTGAGGCGATGGCGCCCTCTCTTGCGCTGCGCGGGTGTCAGCCTCATGTCTCCGAAGCGTTTTCAGCGATTTTAAGTTAATTATTGCGTTTACTTCTTGGTTATTTCTGCTAATTATATTATTTTAGACCTTGCCTTGTTCATTTATTTTCATCCGGTTTTGAGCATCGCTAGCCTTGTTTTAGGCCTGTTTTGGCCACTTGATTTTGAGCGTGACCATGCGACATGAGACACTGGATGGACAAGCCGGGCCCCTAAAGTGCTACGTAAGTAAAAGCTGTTGTGCAGGAGTTGTCTCCAAGGGCATATTCTGGCCTGTGGTGAATGCTGGATATATTTTTGGGGTTGTGAGTGACGGACAGGATCTAAAGAGATTCTGAGCATCGCGTCGTGACATGAAACATACTTCCGTAGCACTACCCGTACTCATCCACTGGCAAAGTAGTGCAGCATTTGCCTAAATGCGTTAAACAAGCTGGGCATCCCTTATGTATTCGGATGTTCCGCTACTAATATTCGAACACAGCCTGAGGTCAAGCGGGAAAACGGCTATTTTCCGATAATTATACAATACGCAATGGGCGTTTCCGAGCACTCGGTACGACTCGGAAAGAGGCCATATCTATACAGTACTATCCATGAAATGACGTCGTGTCGTGATCTCGAGGTAAATAGTATAGTGCAGTAGTTATGTTTAGCGCATCTAACGACACCCTCGGCCTAATTACGCTGTGCAGTTAGGCGACAGACCCTGCGCACCAATGACGCATTCGTTTACGGCTTGCGTAGTACATCGATGAGCGCCGCGAAACTAAGGCCGAGACTGCGTAGTTTACTTGCGTGTGCTGTATATCTGCGTACAGCAAAGTGTTCCATTCCCTGTCACTAGTTCTTTCCAGTTACAGTCGTACTACTGCTCGACACTAATGAGGAGAAAGTCACGACAAAAAAAAAAAAAAAATAACAGAAAATAAAAAGAAAACAAAGAACCGTGCCACCGTCACGCATAATCCCCTTCCAAGAGACCATGGCGCTCGTAAACGCTCATTTCTATGCCCGCGTAAGCAGTTCTTTTCAATTAAACCAGAGTATACAAGCACAGCATGGAGAGACGCTTCGTTGCGCAACTGTAAGACAGCCGTTTAAGCGCAATTGCAAACTCAGACGGGTGGATTGGTAGCTGGGGTTCGCAGTGTACTTCTAGATGCAGCGAATTCCACGCCCGCATCTGCTCAGCTGAACCGTCAGGATATATAGAGCCAGCAACTTTTAATTACAAGAGTTTCCTCACGGCAAGCCAAGCGTTTCTTCCTTCTTGTGCTCGTGTGTTCAACGTACCATGTCTTGTCGTCTGAGCTAACTGTTTAAGCGTGGCGAAATAGCATTCTATTGCAGAAGTTCTTGTATACTTGTTGGATTATGGACAGAAGGCATAAAGTGACAGCGCAACACAGTATTACGTATTCGAGCGAGCCATAGAATTTCTAAATCAGAATTGCTAACAAAAATGCCTAAGCTACATGGTATTTCTTCCAATGAGCAGAAACGAAGCCATACCACGGGAAGCTTTTTTTTATATAAAGCTGCAAGCGGCTTACAGTGTTATTAAGTAAGGTGTAATTGAATTAAACATTGCAGTAAATGGTGCAACGTATCATGTCGATTAATTTAGAAACCTGACAAACGCAAGCGTGTAGTCCTCGGAAGAGCTGGGAGGAAGGAAGATTAATTATGGCTGAATCTGGTTAACTACGCTGTGTCGAGCGAACGAAAAACGTGCTAAAGAAACTGAGAGGCGGAGGCAAAGCCAAGGGTTGATGTCCACTGGACACGCCGACGTTTGGGCCCCAAGGGGTGAGTGGCACTTTACATTTCATGTTTTAACGCGAAAGCGTTAAAGCGCCCGTGTTGCAGAAATGCTAATGTTGACGTCGGCGGCGTTGGTTGTGAGCCAAAAATCACCGTTGTCCGTGAGCGAGAAATCGCGAATCGATGGAAAGAATGGAACTCAAGGGTTCGAGCCGGAAGTGCGAGGGGTAGAGCCCGAGCACGTGCAATATCACGCTTCTACAGTGGAGTACGCGGGGTTTTTCCAACTCGCGCTTGTATTCTATTGACTCTAATTTGCAACTTCGTTTGCCAACCAGGCTCTCACGACGCGATGCAACTTTGCTGTGTGGCATGTGGTTGGCTGTGGCATTTACGAATGCATATTGGTATCTCATTGGAATGGCCAGCAGTGCGGAATGCAACTTATGCGCCCGGGAGGAGACACTTGAGCACATTCTGTGCAACTGCCCATCCTACTAGACTCAAAGACGTGATCTGGAAGCCAAGCTCCATCGTCTGGATGGAAGACCACTATCTGAATGGAAGAACCAGGGATCTTGGCCCGCGGTTTCGTACATGCATAAGGCCACGAAAGCCCTGTTGTGCTACTTGAAGACGACCGGACTTCACGAGCGCCTGTGAACAAACAGCGCGAGTTGGTGTTGTGTGTGTTCCAGCTAACTGAACATTCTTCTCTTTCTTCATCTTGTTCTTTCCTCTTTATCCTATCTATTATTCCCCCTTGCCCCCACCCCACGTGTAGGGTAGCCTACCGAGCCAATGCTTGGTTAACCTCCCTGCCTTTCCTCTTCGTTTCCCTCTCTCCCCATCTCTAGTGGCAGACGCGTAGAATCACTCCAGGCGTCACGCCATGCGAATCGCGCAGCAAGTGGGCGGTTTAAACGCCCGAAGCACTGAGGCATAACTGATCATCATTAACAGTCCCAGTATCAACAAAGTGTGCAACTGCGTAGGTGCGCGTGTTGCCTTACGGACACTTAGTGGGTAGCTCGCTACTTCGCGAATTGACGAATTATGGCGTAGTCGGCACTTCGCAGCTATGATAACAGTAGTCACCTAAGGAGAGTTTACAGCGACCACTGTTTGTTACGCGCAATGACGTTCTTTTCCTGACGGCACGGTTGATATGTCCAGCAAGAAGCGAAGCGTGGCAAACGAATGAGAAGGCGATGCGAACGGGACCCGATTAGGCTATCGCGTTTCACTCTAAAAAGCTAAGCTCAAGTGTCTTCCAAGTCTTTGCATTGCTAATGCGGTTAATAACGCCGTAACATTACTATATTATCTTTTTATAGCTATTCATACTTTTAGATGCCTTAACACTAATGTTTACAGTGCTTGAGAAACACAAAATTGACGCAATTGAAATAACACATGGCTCATCCTTTTCACTTAAACACGCTTGTTCTTTTCTCTTGTTTTGATTTGCAATTGGAATATCTTGCTATTATTTTTTTAGCGTACGGCTCTACTGCTATAGACATCTTTTGCTATTTACTATTGGAATAGTTTGCTTCTGAGGTCTGTTGGCTTACTTCACAGGGCTGACGTGTGAGATCCGTATATGCCACAACTTCTACATACAATATTCTGGCGTTCGCGATACCACCGTACATGTTTGGTGCTGACATGCAATCAAACAAAGTAAAGCTACATGCGCAAAAATGCGGCAAGTAGCTTTTGCAAGCCTGTTTTGCAAGGCGTGTTTACATGTGTAGTACATGCAAAAGATTTTCGTGCACACATGCAAAAAAAAAAAAAAAGGAACGCATCGTTCGTAATAACTGCGCATGCTTCGTTCACTATTGGTTTCCTGCGGCTTACACGTACGCTACAAACGTTAGCGCTCTTTATTTGGACCGTATAGCTGTGTAATAGCATTGTTAAACATATATGTTTGACAATGCTATATAGAGGCAACCTCATCTCTATTAGGCCGTTGTCTATTAGACCGGTGATGTTAGAACGATATCACGGGCGTTCGCACGCATGCTCGAGTTATCCCTCCAATTTATCCACCGACGCTTTGTTAGCAGTCTAGAATAGAAAATACGAGTAGAATAATAGAAAATATGTGAACAGTGTGAGTGATAGGCAGCGGACCAGTAGCCAATCCAAAACACACGCGCGTTTCTTGAACTCTGCTCACGTACGCTGCACGTAATGAGCGAACGAGCGTCAAGTGGTACCAACGTGCGTTCCATCCAAAACTCCAACGCGATTTTTTTTTTCTCTTCCATTTCTCCAAAAGAAGCAACAGCCCCCAGTATCTCAGTAAATTCCATTTGTACGCACGTATAGAATGTAGTCAAGAAGGGCGTAAAAAAAAAACAAAGCAGCATACATGTTACCGATACCGAATTCGGCATACACCACAGAAGCCTTTCGCTTAACGTCCAGAACGCTAGTCTAGAGCCGTCTAGATTTCGACCTCCAACAGGCGAGGATGCTGCGCGCTACATATCGAATGCTTGATCGCGCCTTCTAAAGCATTCTTTTTCTGCAGGCCCTGCAGCGCGTGATTGGGAACACGCGACGTGATTGAGCGTAGCTGTGAGGCATGTGGTGGGCGCTGCGTTAAGCTGTGGGCGCCTGCGCAAGTGACGTGTACCGCCAGCAAGAAATGATGAAGCGCTACTGCGCCAAGGTTACATTGCTACATCGCACGCGATAATACACTTTTTGTCAGCGCGCCTGCGAAACAGTTTCGACAGTTTTTTTTTTTTTCTTGCTGGCGCATATTTGTCTACG
This sequence comes from Rhipicephalus sanguineus, assembly GCF_013339695.2. Classification (NCBI taxonomy): domain Eukaryota; kingdom Metazoa; phylum Arthropoda; class Arachnida; order Ixodida; family Ixodidae; genus Rhipicephalus; species Rhipicephalus sanguineus. The sequence continues at coordinate 121,865,895 of NC_051176.1, forward strand.
ATACGGTCCGTGTGTCTGGCTAGATAAGTAATGAAGAATGCATGTGCCGTCCTCGGATACACCTTACTCGTAATATTCTGGTGCTCAGGCCCACCAGTCGGGCCGGCATACTAAAATATACTTGTTCGGCTGTCGTTGAATTTTAGATAAAGTGTGGAAACGATTCCTACTTGCTCTATCGTATGCTACTGGAACGAATCACTATCTCAAGAGGATTCTTTTCGATACCCGTACGCAAGAGAAAATATGCGGCCAAGCTGGCCGAGGAGTATAATATACGCAGCACGTGTAATGAACCCAGGCTTTGGTGTTATCTGTGTTGTACGTTTCTTTCCTTTTCAGACGCTCACACTCGTTTTGTGCTATTGTTGTAGATGGGTGATGACGAAAAGCGTACGCGTCGTGTTGGGACAAGGGCTGGCGTCAAAAGCGAGTCAGAGCGCTCCGCTGTGTAAAGTGTTCCTGATTGCTTTAGGTATGTCCTGAATTATGTATTTATATGTTTAAATGTATTGACGCAAAAATGACGACATTGTGGTGTTCCTTTTTTTTTCGGCGTTTAGGTTGTTGGCTTGCCTCTGGCCAAAAAAAAAAAAAAAAAACTCACAGGGTCCCTTATGCATTCGCCTAAAACGACTCGGTGGCGAAAGCCATCTCATTCTTCATTTCTTCTTAGTTGATGTATTGATCCTCCACCTCCTACGGATGCTTTCGGCACCTAACGTGGTTTTGCACTGCCTCCAGGATAAGAGGCGTTGCAAGCTCTCTGCAGTTCATCTGATTTTGCATTGCCTCAGTGATCGGCACACCTTTGACCAAGCGACGATGTTATATGTGACGACGTCATCGTGTGACGCTACGTTATGCGACGTCTTAGTGACATCATGATGACGTCACAAAATTTGGCGTCCTGTCACGTCGTGCGGTGACGTCATCATGTGACGATGATTTTTTGCATCGCTAGTGTTGAGGCCGACGCTACCGACGCCGGCGGTCAATTCTCGCGTTTGATGAGACAACAAAGGCTTTCGCCTTATTAATTTTCATAGGCGCGACAACAGCTTTCTTTCTGTACACTTTAGGAAGAGTATTGGTGCAACATTGAGACACTGATGAAGACACATTCTACCTTATTAGTATAAAGTGGTAAAGTAGTATAAGTATTGTATGTAATTTAATAAAGGTATCTCTCGTGGAATGACGGGGCCTCGGTGATGTGCATTAAGGCAGAAATATTGCCACACTCTCGCGCGCCGAACAAGGTTTCATCATATGCTTTGGACGTGACGAGAGTTTGTGATTCACATTGTGTAAGTAGATGGTAGGAAGCTGTGCACTGCACCCAGACAATGCGCATGACCATGCACGAAAGCGGTAAAACTACAAGAACGCGCAGGAAGAAAACTGTCTTGAAATTTTCAAAAAATAAAAAGGATGTGAAACGAACATTTATTTTTCGAAAGATATGAGCAAGTGCTCAAAGGTTGAAACGCGACACTCAGAGCTCGGAGCTTCAGGCGCTTTTTGGAAGAACGGTGGGCACTGGAGAATCCAAACTGATCTGAAGTGGTATACAGGTACCTTTGCGACACATTACGACTAAATTTCATCTCCCAGCGATACCCGTGCATTCACGGAAGGCTTAAGGAGCCATGCGCGTCAAGTATGGCGTTTCAATCACCGAGTAATGTGTAGACGATTTTTCGTCTGAAGTCACCATATTCACAAGCCGCCGTTCAACGTGAACGTGTGCACTAACAATATAACAGTGAATTGTCATTTACATCTAACAATTTAGAAAGAAACGCGTGCAAGGAAGGAAGCAGGAAGGAAACAAAGCCAGAAGGCAGGGAGGTCAACCAGAAAAGCTTCCGGTTAACTATCCTGCACGGATGATTGTAAACGGGCAATAAAAAGGTGAGATAGAGAGAGGAGGGGAAACAAATTGCAGCGAATTCACTGACGCGTGTGGACTGCACCACAAGTCACAGGCGTTCCCACAAGCCCGCCGCTATCAGGGAGCACAAGAGTGCCTTCACTGCCTTGCGGGTCGACGAGAGACGGGGACCTTGTTCTAGTATCAAACGCACTAAAAGTGGCCGATCGTCCAGTCGTCGCAGTGCGTTGGAAAGTACTGGTCTCTCTGAGTCAAATCGAGGAGAATGACATAACAAATGGTCGATGTAAATGGGCTGTGTTTTCCGACTCGAAACCGACGTTACAGTGCCAGCAGTCAATTCTCCGACGCTGATGTCACGGACAGTTGACGTACGAAACTGTCACATTTCACCGCCACGTAAAACAAAAAAGGCCACGAGATTGACTTTCAGTGGTTACTTGGTCATTGCGGTATAAATGGAAATGGTCCTGGAGATAACGATGATCGCGCATCGCATCACGGAGCACACATCGTTCCGATTCCGCTTCCAAGGACAGACGCGGCTGATTCTACAAACAGCTGGCCCGCAGTATTACACTGACGGAGTGGAACGCGCCAAACATAAGGCATACCAGATTGCACCCATCAAGCCTCCATCCGACTAGACCTCCCTCCAGAGGTCTGCTCCTACCAGACCTCCATCCGGCCTTCATCGACGCGAAGCTTCGCTTCTCTATCGGCTTTGGTTGGGAGTTGCCTTCACGAAGTCATATACAACGTTAATTAGAATGACTGACAGTGCGGCATGCGATGTGTGTGCCACCGATGAACGTGCGCAAGAGGGAGAGAGAGAAGCAAGGAGAGGCAGCAGGGGCGTAGCCAGGGGGGGGGGTTGGGGGGGTTCAAACCCCCCCCGAAATTTTTCAGTTTTGCTTGCGTATATAGGCGCGCGCACATACAAACGCACGCACGAACATACATAAAGTATGGTTGAACCCCCCCCCCCGAAAAAAATTTCTGGCTACGCCCCTGAGAGGCAGGGAGGTTAACCAGACAAACATCCGATTTGCTACCCTGCAGTGGGAGAAGGGATAAAAGCATTGAAATATATAGATGATTATTAAATGAGAGTAAAAAGCATTCGGTATCTTCACTAAATTTCAAAATAAATAAGCGTTCACTATGACGTCATGAATCTAGCGAGCAATTAAGCTCTACGTCATTTTAAGAACTCATGACAAGCTGCGGTGTAGATGTGTTTACTTTGTTGAGTACACGCTCCGCAACATGTGCCGAGATTCTGCAACAAAAAGGACCGTTATCAGGACGCTAAACTACTCACTGTTGTTGCTGTTGAAAATTCTTTCTCTCGAGAAATATAGGTCAAAGTAGGAAGATGATTAGGCGCTGTTTCGCCGGCTTGAGTGAAATGTTTTTATGAACAACTGTAATACTAGAGCGCCCACGTTCCCGCACGCCCAGTGTTCAAATTGGTGTTCCAGCGGGCTTAGAAAATGGCAGGAAAAAGTGCTTCTACCCCGACGTATTTCGCCGAAAATGAGGCATAATATAAGGCGCACAAGTCGATTTTAATGAGATGCAGATTGGACGTCTACTAAAGGTAGCGTTGGGTTTCCTGCTCTACAGAAAGCTGAGTTGACAGAAGAGCAGTAACGCTGCCAAGGCCGGTGAAAACGAAGGGGCTGCGGTGACCGCTGCGAATAGTTCATGCAATGTGGAAAACCGCACTGTTGGCAGTTGTTTCATAAACTAGACAGCCAATCATTGCTGTCGCGAGCAGTGCTAGCTAAGAGACTGTCGGCCTGGCGTTTGAAGGTCGAGTGAAACCCTTGAAAAGTAATGGACGAACTGCGCGTTTTTGTTATATTGGGTGGCCCGGACATTGTCAAGGCTGTAATTAGGTAGCTTTTTTCCCGGATCCCCTTTTTTTACTGTCATGGTTTTTTTGTTTTTGGTAGAAATAAAAGTTCCCTTGATTGATTGATACACTGTATGACCTACGACAAATAAACGAATATCGTTCTTAAGGTTACGTGTTATTACTTTCTAAGGAACGTATTTAGGCGAACGCCTATTGGTTCCTCGCTATACTATCAAGCGTTTTCGATATATGAGCATAAATGAAGCCTTAATAAGACGTTTAGTACTGTTCCTATAGATATATGTCGCCTATAAATGTTCATTATGGCGTTATCGCCTATAAATACCTATGTTCAGCATGAGCGCCCATAAAAGCACTATAGTTCCACTTTCGAGTGCCACTTCAGATTCTCAATAATCGCTGGGGTCTTAAGTGCCAAAACCATGATATGATTATAAAGCACGCCGTAGGGGAAGGCTCCGGAAATTTTGACCATCCTGGTGTACTTTAACGCGCATTGACATTGCACAGTACCCGGGCCTCTAGCATTCAGCCTCCATTGAAATGCGACTGCCGCGGCCGGGATCGAATTCGTGACATTCGAGTCAGCAGCCGAGCACCGTAACCGCTACACCACCGCGGCGGACCACTTCAGATTCTTAATAACCACGTTAGATGCCAACACTGACTGTTGCATAAAGGCGCGCGGCGCGGTTGCATTGTTGCAACCGCGTCGCGCGTCTTTCCAGGCCGCGTAATTTTGTTTCCTCGAGGGATCGCGCACGCGAGAAAGGAAACGAAGGAGTGCGAGGAGGAAACCGGCACCGGCCGACGGCTGTTCCACCGCCGGACTTCACTCCCAGGAGACCGGTTTCCTCATCGCACTCCTCCGTTTGCGAGGAGGAAACCGCTCTGATGGACGACTGTTCCGCTTCTCGGAAGGGAGACATGTGTGGCAGTTTATTTCTTTCTCTTTTTTTGTTTCTTTTTTTATGAGGGGGAGAGAAGGCGTTGGCGCTCGCCGCCCGCTCCCTGTCCGACCAAGTTTGACTGGTTTGGCGCGAGTGATTCCGAAAGCACTCATGCGGCTGCGTGAGTCCTGTTAGCTTTTCAGCGCGTAGTGCCAATCTGCGTGTTGACGATGAGCAGTACTGTTGATGTTCAGGAGCCTATTCTCAGAAGGCGCTTGCAGGACTTAAAGCATGAAGATGGCATTTGGTCTGGATACCTAAAATCGGAAACGTTATTCACGTGTGTCAGGTACTGAAAAGCTTGTGAGATGAAGATCAGGCTGTGCTTAGAGTATGTGTTACTTTCGTGTGGGGGTATCAATGGGAACCAACTCGCAGGGATAATTTGTTTCTCCCTTCAGTATCTGCTGGGATAATACATTTGTTTGTACACTAGCTGATGCCTCGGTTTGTAGTAGGCGCGTTGCTTATAGATGTACCGTGCTTGTAATCAGCCAAGCCATTTTAAAAATACGGCTTTATTGCTAAATTCGTGGCTCTAAATTACTACTGTTTGAAGTTTGAAAAACAGCGCATAGACAAAAACGTGCTCTATTCACGGAAAAAGACGCAATTCCATTCCCATTCCATTCCGTACAAAAGGCGCTTAATTCCATTCCCATTCCATTCCTCCAAGCGTTGTCCCCATGCCATTCCCATTCCATTACAGGGTCGCGAAAATGCGGAATGATTCCGGATTCATTCCAATTCCGGAGTGGCAACTCCGCAACACTGGTAGATATCAAGCTAGAGGAGGCAGGTCCAACAACCTAATCTCAAATGACATGCTTACTCCTCATACGTTAATGGCTGATAGCCTTCAACCTCACTAGGCTGCGGTCTACAGGTACAAATCCGAGTGTATATGAAACGCACGTAATGCTGATAAATGGAGACTTATTTCCTGTTCAGCATTTCAATTGGTTGCTTAGCTTTGGAAGTTATCAATAATTGCGAAATCTACAAACACTGCTACGATGAACACCAGTGATTGCATATTGTACACGAGCTCACATTATCAAGCACAGAATATAATTTTGAGAAGTACAGGGATCATATAAATCGGCCCTCAACAGGATGGATACATAACCTCTAGATCCAGAGCCGACCAGTGCCAAAAGAAAATACAAAAAGCCTAGCCGTAAAGGGCGTAGTTCCAGGGGTTTCAGTCCGGGTGGGAAGGTGTCGGCTCCTCTTTACATATGTTCTTGCGTAGCTTGTATGACTTCCAGAATGGGCGCTCGTAGGTCAACATTGCCGCTCATTAGTACGCCGGAGAAACGTCAATAGAGTAGTCCTTACGGAGCAGCCGCGCACGCACATGCACGCACACACGCACACAATGCGATAGCTTCTCCTATAGGAACGAGTCTTCCCCCTTCTGATGGTTTGTAAAACACACACACACACACACACAGAAAATACGCAGTACCAGGTAGTACGTGGTTGCAACGTCTGACTCGGGATGAAGAGCCGCTTTAAGCACACTTATATTCATTAATTCCTTATTTGCCCCGTTTCTCGCAGCTGCGTACGCGAAGTAGTAGCTGAATTAGAGAAGCGAGTTCGACTAGTTGGTGCGTATTAACTGCGGACGTATCTACTAGCACGAAAAACACAAAGGACGAGGTAAAGACGGCAGATTAGCGCTGCGTCCTGTGTGCCGTGCTTACCTCGTCCTTTGTGTGTTTTTCGCGCTAGTAGATATGTCCGTAGTTAGTAGCTGAACACCAAACTCTAGACGCGCGGGTACGCCGACAACGCAGACACGAAGTGTGGCCAAACCGGCACTGCCCGCGCTACATTGGACAACTGTCTCTTGTACTACCCGCGCCCGCGCAATGCGCGCATCAAACCAAACAGAAAAGAGAGAGAGAGAGAGAGAAATAAACCGAATAAACTGCCTCGCACGTGACAAATGACGTCGCGGAGCCGAAGCCCCGCCCGAGACGGTAAAAATGTTAGGTTTATTTCTGTAACCCGATACCTTGAATTCGTTCACTGCGCACACTTTGGCTGGCATGCATTTCGTTCACGTTCACTTTTGCAGCGAAAGTTGTTATGAGACCACAACAGCCTATTATGCTGCCGTGCCTCTTTAAAGAGGGTCGTATACGTGGCAAGTCCGGACTCACCGAAATAAGTCAAAGGACTCTTTTTTTTAAGTGCGAATGCACTTCTTAAGCGATCCCGAAAACTCCGCCGGCATCCGCGCTCCTCCTCCTCTCCCCTAGCAACGGCGCGAGGAGCGGAGAGGAGCGTCTGTAGCAACGGCGCAGCGACGTCACGCCCACGTGACTGCGCGCGCTCCGCCCTCCGCTCCGTAAGGTCCCTATATTTATAAAGGTAGCGACAACTACACGCGCGCCCTCTCGAGGGGTCCAAGGAGCAGCGATAGCAGACGACGCGCCGCTCGCTCCCGTGCGTATTGCGGGCGCCTGAAACCGAACTCGGTGCTCGCTTGAACCGCTAAATTATTAATATTTGGGGCTTAAGTTGCTCATCAGTTATCAAACTACAGGGACAATAACGAGCACCGGAGCACGTTGAATATTGAAATAAAACGCGTGCGTTTCCGAAGCAGATTCCGAGCGGGTTCCCCACAGCAGCAGTAATGCAGGGCATTTATTTTTTTTTTCTTTGCATATTTTGACATTCAGCGCAACTTGAAGAACAGGTGGGGTCTGGGTGAGTTAAAAGTGCTTGTTTTCTAGCTCGAATAAAATAGGCAGGTAGTCAGCGTACTGCTACTTTCGGAAACTTCATCGGGCACCTAGCGCTCTTGTATTGCGTAGCGCAAAATACGCGCTATTATTGGTTTGACTGCGTTTGTCAGTGTTCGGAAGTCTTCCCACGGTTACACGGTATTTTTAACTAAGCTTATTTTGTTTATACTCTAAGAGGTTTACTTAGGAGAAGAGGGGATATTCCTCATGCATTCCTCTCTTAGGAGAAGGGCTGATATTCCTCAAATTCAGTTACACTGCATTTGAGGAATATCAGCAACTTGAGTACCTTTAATAATAATATCTGGGGTTTAACGTCCCAAAACCACCATATGATTATGAGAGACGCCGTAGTGGAGGGCTCCGGAAATTTCGACCACCTGGAGTTCTTTAACCTGCACCTAAATCTAAGTACACGGGCCTCAGACATTTTCGCCTCCATCGAAAATGCAGCCGCCGCGGCCGGGATTCGATACCGCGACCTTCGGGTCAGCAGTCGAGCGCCATAACCACTAGACCACCGTGGCGGGGCAACTTGAGTACCTTTCAAGATTTCCCTGTGAGCTTGTAGTGTTGAAGCCACCTCGGTGAGAAAAACAAAGGCAGCTTTATTGGATTCCGAGCAATTTAATGTTAGAGATGCGGGGCGTGACTCTCCATTGACTACTGCGCAAAAATCTACGGTATAAAGAATGCCGAAGCAATAATAGCATTGCTGAGATAATGCTCATGCATATGCACGAACAAAAGCACGCCGGCCGGGCGAAAGGCTGCTTGAAGTTATAACCATTACAAAATCACTTACTTCGCATATCCGGGTGTTTTCTGTGGGCACAAATTTCTTGTGACTGATTTTCTTGGGCCTTACTTCAGCATATATTTTTGTCACCGCGAGGAACGAAAAAAAAAAAGAAAAGCTTTTTTCTGTCCTCCGTGCGGGGAGGCAACCGAAGGCATAGACACCCGACGTACTAGCACGTCACGCGGAATTCCTGCGTCCACTCAACTATAGGTGCATAAACGCTTCTAGTTTGCAACAACAATGCGACAGAGGCGCGTGAAGTACACTCTACTTGCTAAAATCGCCCCACTCCACGCTTGAAAACAGTGATCCGTACCTATCGCCGGCACAGCGCTGCCGCCGCTGGACCCTTTGGGCGGGGCGCGAAGGCGAAAAGGTCACGTGTCGCCAACCGACCTATCGCAGGGCGCGGCGGCTGGATCAAGACCTTTCGCTACTTTTGAAAAATAGAGGGACTTTACCGCTCCGTGGCTGCGCGCGCCCCGCGCCGGCTCCGCACCGCTCTGCGCGCGCCACTCGGGCGGTCCACGAGGCCCGTTCCAACGGTTACGACGTGAGGACCGAAACCTGGGTGCCCATCGAGATGCACTCTGCCAACGTTACCGTGGACCGAAAGGCCGACATCGCTTGTAAACGGACGCAATTCCCCCTCGTCCAGGCCAGCGCCATCACCGTGCACAAGTCTCAGGGGGGAACCTACGCCTCGGTTGTGTACGACTACTCGAAGACGCACCCGCAGAAGCTAGTCTACGTTGCGCTCTCTCGGTGTACCAACCTCAACGGACTCTACCTCACCAACGCCGAGGGAGACCACACCTTCTACCACAAGCAAGACAACCCCGACAAACCCATGGTAGATGAGATTCGGAGGCTCGAGAATCACCGTCTCGTCACCGTCACGCAGCGCTACCTCTCCGCTCTGAGGGACCAGCAGCTCCGCAGGGTGTGCGAGGGTGGTTGTAGGGAGTTCACGCTCGCGCTCCTAAACGTCCGCTCTCTCTCGGCGCATGCACTGGACGTTGCCAAAGACCCCGTACTCTCCAGAGTTGATCTCCTCTGCCTCACAGAGACCTGGAACCGCTCCTCCGGTGACTGCGCTGCCGATGTCGCCCTGAGTGGCTACGACCGCGTGACCCGGGCCCTCGCCGAGAGAAGGGCTGGTGGAGTGGACGTCTTCCTAAAGCGGTACCGCCCCTTCAGTGACGAGCTCAGGCGACAGCATGACCGGACCCAACTCCTGGTCTTACAGCGCGCCGACCTCGCTCCTGATGCATCGCCTCGAACGTGTCCCACTGACGACCCGTGCTCCTTCGCCCGGAGTGGAAGCCGGGGCGAGTACTGCGGCGTGGTGCTTGGTTGGGCACGTCTACGCCAACGTCCTCTCGCATGCCGTGTGTACTTCGCCGCTCAGAGACGAGTCGCCGTACGCCTCCGTCTACACCAGTGCCTACTCCGGCGATGCCGTCCTGGTTGTGACCGTCTACCTAGCCCCGAACCTCACGCGAGATCCCGTCTTGGAGCAGATGGATGCGGCGATGGAGAGTGTGTCTGTGCGCGGCGCGTCCCTCGGTTCCGGTTGTGGTGGTGGGTGACTTTAACGTGGACGTTAGAAAGGACAATGGCTGGTTTGGTTGACCACATGCTGAACAATTACTCGATGACGTGTCTGTCTCTCGACTTTCTGACCACGATCAACGGTGGCTTCATAGACTTGGCGTTCAAGTAGGAAACTGTACGGTCCGCGCCGTCTTGCCGGATCCGCTCACCGTCCATTTCTCGGATCACAAAGCGCTGGTACTAACCGTGAGCTACAACGATAACACGAATAGGTGCTGATCTGTAGTGACGCGTGTAGTGTGTGTATGTGTGTGTGTGTGTGTGACGCACTCGCGAGGTGCATTAATGCATCATACGAAAAGCGTGAAGTGTAAAATAAATAAATAATACTTCATATATAAATGTGTTTGTGTGTGTACAAATGCATCATGACAACAACACTTTAAGTCATTAATTACACTTAATCATCATCATCATCAGTAAAAGTGCTTTGCACTTAAAAACGGCCAGACCTCCGTGGGTCGGCTGGCGCGTGCTCTCTCGCTGCCGTCTCCTTCGCTCGGCTCTGCAGTTTAGTCGCGCGCGCCCCCTCATAACATCACCCCGTGCTTCGCACTTCCTCATACTCCCCTTCGGGGAAATGCGGGTTTTTTTCTTAGAGTGTAGTTGTCCGCCGCCGCCGGTGTCCGTAACTTGCTATCGCGCGAAATGAAAAAAAAAAAGAACTGAAATGAGAAAAAAAAATATCCAGGATCGGATTTGAACCCGGGCCCTCTGCGTGGAAGTCGAAAATTCTCGACTGCCATGCAGACGGCCCGGGTTCCGATTTTAATGCGGTTTGCGGCAAAACAACCAGGACTGAAAATTTAATGGCCTGTCCCATTTTTTTGTGTGCAACGCAGAAAAAAAAAACAGCGCAGAATAAATAAGAAATAACGAAAACCGCGAAATGATATACAAGGAGGCATGGCTTGAGCCCATAAAACGCTAAAAAGTCTGAGTGACGTGCGACATGGCAAACGTGAAAGTTTTTAAAGGTTATACAGTTTATAATCACTTACCCGTAACGTCAGACTATTCTGACTTCATCAGTATGCAGTCCCTCGTTGTACGGAATTTCGTGAAATGTCACGGTTTTCGTTATTTCTTATTTAATATTTTCTGTGAATTGTACATAAAAAAACGGGGCGGTTCAATAAATTGTCGTCCTTCCTGAATTTTTTGCCGCAAACCCCATTATAATCGGATACTTTGTAACAAAAATACAGCCCAATAAAATAGGTCAGTTCTAAATGAATCACGCTGTATAAGCAGACTGCTATCCAACTTCACCTTCAGCTCATCAGTTGAACATTCCACGCTCCTTTGTTATAGGAGATCACGCTTGCATTCAATGCCCTATGGCGAATCATAACTGTGCATTTCTTTACACCAGTGGTTCTCAGCCATGGATATCTCTAGGACCCCTTGTGGACCGGTGAAAGTGATAGGGGGACACCTTGCAGTGAGAGAAAGTGGGGTCATAAATTAACGTAAGATGCAGCTTGAAATAGGCGTCGTATTTCTACCTGGCAAAGAAGTCAAATTGAAGTGCTACGCCAATTCGATCTCAACAGCTTGCCGATAGTTTGTACGGTCTGCAGCCACATTCAACCTGTTTCTAGCTGCGTTTGCTCTTCAAGTATGCAAGCCTGGAAAAAAACATGCCATGCATATGACATAGAAAACTGCAACAGGAGCTTTACAGACATCTCACGGAGCAAAGGGAACATAAGTCAGCTCCGTCACAATGCAAAATCGTTATGCCGTGAAGCATACTAAAAATCGGAAGGGGCCGCTGTCGCAGGGCACTGTGTGGCTTCAAAGGAATGCGTCCCCCCCCCCCCCCCCCCCACCCACAAGAACTGGTTTCGCGGAACCCCCCAAAACAGCTTCGAGGACCCCCGTTTGAGAACCCTGCTTTACACCGTTACATAAATCCACTCGACGGGTTTTTATAAACACTCTTAAATGAAAACCTGTTCTGCAGCTAAATACCTTTAAAATTACTCTTCATATATGATAGAGCGTATTTTGCAGTGTTGGAACGGGGTCTTGAATGTAAAATTTGAATATCATTTTTATGTGCAAGAAAATTTTTAGAAATGTACCTAATAATCTGCATGCAACAATATGCTAATTTCTTGATTAACCCCTGTCTCTCTCATGCTTATTCTTTACCACTTTTTGTTGTGTCTTATTCATTCGCGTCAGGTATATAGTACAACGCTTCTTTGAGCCAGTGTTGCCAATCTTTTCAAGTAGTCTTTTTTTTTATTCGTGAGTGACTTCAAGCGACGCGACCAGCAAGCGACAGGGGCCACCGAACAAGAACGTGAGCAGTGCTCTTCGTAAAACAAGCAACTTGGCAATAATTAGTACGGTGTACTCTAAAAAAAACAGAAAGAAAGAGAGAGTACTTTGACTCTTTTCTGTCACGTATAAAACTCTCGCATTTAACTCTCTTTCAAGAGAGACGTTAACTCTCTTTCGGAGAGTCGTTCGTCCCACGACTCTCCAAAGAGGAGTTAGCTTGTTTTTTTAAAGAGCATTATACTTGTGAGAGTTATGTACGCGGCACACAAAAAAAATCAAATGACTCTTTTTCTTTCTTAGAGTGCAGTAATATAACACAATTCAATTTCTTCGCGACCCCTCCCCTCGCAGTTAGCATGCAGTGCTTCTTTCTTTGTGATATCGTTCGAATCTACTCGCAGCGACTAATTTTTGGTGCCCCCAAAAACTATGCACATATATACATGGTGTTTGCATTATTGAAATTTTAAGCGCCAATCGCTTAAACAATCACGCAACTGAGAAAGATTGCGTGAATGCCTGCAAAAATACGCAGAGGTATTGTTCCATGACGTGCCAGAAACTAAAATATGTACTTGCCCACGATCGCCACAACCTGAACACTTTCTGTGTACAACTTGGTCCGGTATTCCATGAAAACAGGATATGACTGGTCAATGCCAGCAGCTACAATGGGGCTACTTAATTTTTCGCTGCTAAAATACAGTAAACTGATTCCTTACAGCTTTTGTAATTGCAGAGGCATTGAGCATCCAAACACGGCTAGCATAGGGTGCTAAAGTACATATTTTGCAGCAAATAAAATGACGCATAGAATACGGTACGGGCGGGGTGGGTCCTACTTTGCGGCAAGATAGGCCTTCAGCAACTATATCAATTAGGCCAGCAAGCAGCTTCAGTGGAAAATCGGGTGCTATGTCTGAAGTGTGATTACTGTAATATGTGCATAACACCGGCATGAAGCATCGCTTCTTTATCCGCTGTAGTTAGGGTTGCCTTCACGAAGACATGCACAACATTAATTGGAGTGGCCGACGAGTGCGACATGCGAGATCTGCGGCACCAATGATAACATAGACCATTTGCTATGTCACTCCGCTTGATTTGAATAAATAAACAAATAAATAAATAATAATGGTGCGTGCGTGTGTGTGTGTACGTGTGTGCGTGTGTGTTGTGTGTGTGTGTATTAGTCAGTGAAGAAAAGGAAGAAGGGCGTGAAACTCACAGGGTCCCTTGTGCATTAAGCTAAGACGGCTCGAAGGCGAAAGCCATCTTTTCCTTCTCAGTCGATCCTGAGACGAAAAACACGCAACCTGCCCCGCCACCCTCTGAAAGCTTTGTGCACCTATCGTGCCTTTGCGCTGCCTTCAGGATCGGAGGCCCCTCCCCTGGTTTTGCACTGCCTCCTTTGACCAAGCTACGATGACATATGATGACGGCATTATGTGACGTTGCGTCACGTGACGTCACGCCAAAATTTGTGACGTCACGATGATTTCACAAATTTTGGCGATATGTGACGTCATGATGATGTCATATGAGGACGTCATCACGTGATGATGAATTTGCATCACCCGTGTGGTCCCCGACGCCGCGGGTACTACGGGTCGTATGCGCGTAATCTTCGAAATCAGTGCCCCCAGTAACGAAATCACGCGCCGTGCTCAAGTTGAGGGCGAAGTGGTTCGTATAACACCCATTTGAGGGTTGTTCGCGTGCTGGAGGTAAATCAGTGCTACTGGTTACGAAGGTCTTTTCGTACTGTTTAATTTACAAATGAAAGTGAATTCTGGGCATATATATATATATATATATAATATATATATATATATATATATATATATATATATATATATATATATATATATATATATATATATATACTATATATATATATATATATATATATGACGGTGAAGTTAATCCGGAGTCCCCCATTGCGGTGTACTTCATATTCATATCGTGGTTTGGGCACCTAAACCCCAGAAATTATTATTATATAAATTGTAATTAGTGCGCTCACATTTTAGAATCTTCGCATTACTTTAATACGCTCGGTCAGTGGCAGTCGTTACCAAAGTACTACACTCCCCTCTTCTTACCGAATCCATAGCTGTCCAGTGAAGGTTAGTGCTCGTGTCAGCCCAAGAAGGGAGCAGGATGGCTCGTCCAATGAGTCCCATCTGTCCTATAGCGTCGTTCAGTCGGCGTTTCGCGAAAGGCGAGGCGCACAATGACGGTGCCGCTTTTCGGGCTCAGTTTGGCTTGCGTAGCCCATAGCCTTTGATGTATGAAAAGTGCCGATAAGTCATGGCGTGCTGGCGTTTCCAGCATTCACTGCAAGTCCACGAACATTTCAGTATCAGGCTCCTCCCCAGCAGTGTTCTCAGCCTTTATGAAGTAGGGCAAACTCAAATTAAGATGACCATCAATTCTATAACGCTGTTCTGTTCGTTACGGGTATAGAACCTTTGACGACTCCTGGTGGTACCATGAATGCATGAACGTCACCGGGACTTCCTTAACGCAACTCGATTAAGCTCACCTATATAGACGCTTTTCTGTTGCCTCATGAATACCATCTAACCATCTCGCACACGGGCGGCCTCATTTTTCTCCAACTTTCAACTTTCGCTATAGCATTATATTTCGCTCCTATGAGTCGGCAGCCCTGATTATGTGATATGAAACTTCATGCTTACGCGTCGGAAATTGTGCTTATAGTGCTTTTGGTATTTGCGGTGGCATTTGTAACACACTGCCTCGGCATTAATTTAATTACTTTGCCAACAATGCGGCGTTATTTTTCTCGGCTTCCTGCCGTATAGTTCATTAGCATCAACCAACGCAAAGACAAGTCTACGCATGATACAAAATGTTCAAGCCCGAGCGCTCCGGGTTTGCCTAAGCCTACCACCGCTTGCATCAACAGTGACAACTATAGCAATCACTAGAGATCACTTCAAGACCCACATTGGTGTTGAAGCACTCAGGACACGTATAAGACACCTTGCCCTGACTCTCCGCGACAGACCATGCAGCTCCTTCAGCAAAAGGGTACCGTGCACACACGATGAATCATTACCAACTTACATCACGCCTGTGGTGAGACCTTTGATTCCTTCATGATACCTCACTCAGCCAAATATCAACCTGACAATATCTCGCATCCAGAAAAAGGAAGAGTTGTCATTAGCTTCCCTTAAATACCCCCCATTTAGACTTTTCTTGTATGTGAACTACGGAGGCTCCATACACATATACACAGACGTCTTCGTACTGCCGAATAGCTGCACCGCAGCAGTCGTGATGCCAACAAAAGTACCCAACTGTCGAAGCCAAGACGTCTCACCTAACACCATCAGCGGCAGAAGGGCACACAGCACTGCGCGCTGCGCTGAAATTTATTGATGATCAATTCGCATAAAAATGGACGATTTTCTGCGACTCAAAGGCGGCATTCGACTGTCGACTGTCACCTTGTGCAGCTATTCGCATGAAGAGCTGGTATTTGAGAATGCAGAGGCTACGCACCGTCTTAGAAGGAACATGAAACACCTTTTCAATGGCCTCCAAGTCACTGTGGGATTATCGGCAATGAACGGGTCGATAAAGCTGCCCGTTCTGCCCACATAGGAGACCAGCAAATATTATTACCGCTTTCTAGGGATGACGCTGCACAGAACCACCGTGTGCTTGCTCGCCAGTAGACCACATCGGAATAGAATGAGCCACACTTCAACAATGTTCGATTATACTCTGTTAATCCAAACTTAAGCGTTCGATTCTCGTCAAGGCTTCGCCGAGGAGACGTTACCATTTTGTGTCGACTATGGTTGGGCGCTGTGTTTACCAACGCCTATGCGTTCCGCGTAAAGATAGCCGACACCGTTGTATGTAACCACCGCGGCAATGAACAAACGACTGGACATTTTTTGTTGCGACTAGCGGCAGTGCAATGCACAGAGGCAATCTCTTTGCGACTCGCTCAGCCAGTTGGACGACCAACCGCTGTCGCAAGAAAGGATTCTAGGCCACTGGCAGAACATAACGACGCAGAAGGCCGTGCAAGCGCTAGTGCGCTTCTTACGATCCACCGGCCCTTATGAACAACTTTAATTGCAACGCCCTTCCTGTGTGTCTGTTTTCTTTTCTGTGCGTGTGTTTTAACACGAAGATGTCTTATGCCGGAGTCCACCAAGACTTTATACTGACAAACGCGCCTTATATCTTTCACGCCTTTTCCCTTTCACAGTGGCCTTGGTTGGCGGGGGATGGTGTCGCCGTCTGGGATCGGTGAAGTATTGCATCATGACGCTAACGGGCGCCGACAGTGAGCGCTTCGGTAGTTTCAGCTTTCGGTGCAGAGAGAAACATGCCAGCGGGAAGCGGAACGCCTTCCCGCGTTCACAGCTTAAGCTACAAACTTTACCTCTCGTGTTCCTGAAGCGCTGCGTGGTATATGAATGAGCACAGGCGTAGGCTACCCAATTACTGGGGAGCGCGCGCCTTGGCGTTTCTCTCCTCAAATGAACACGCTTTGAATGAGTGCATATCGGTTACCAGTGTTATGTGCTTGTTGATGCCACCTTTGCGCTGGATTCTGCATATGCTGTGTTCAAGTGTAACTACTTCAGTTACAGAAAGGGTTAAATCATGAGCTGTGGCTTTAGTCGTCGGGATGGAGCTGTGCCACTAGGCATCAGCGGGGATACGTTCACGTCAAAATGGTGCTATATCTGCCAAAGGCCGATAGAAATTGTGCAAGCGCTTATACATCAATGTACAATAAACAATGAACTATACTCCTGTGAAGACACGATTCTTTTTCGTGTTATGCCGCCCCGCCACGGTGATCTAGTGGTTATGGCGCTCGACTGCTGACCCGAAGGTCGCGGGATCGAATCCCGGCCGCGGCGGCTGCATTTTCGATGGAGGCGAAAATGTTTGAGGCCCGTGTACTTAGATTTAGGTGCACGTTAAAGAACCCCAGGTGGTCGAAATTTCCGGAGCCCTCCACTACGGTGTCTCTCATAATCATATCATGGTTTTGGGACGTTAAACCCCAGATATTATTATTATTTTTCGTGTTATGCCGATTGCAATGACGGAGGGATCACGTATATATATATATATATATATATATATATATATATATATATATATATAAAATTTGTTAAGGCGTTTATTTGACAGCACTCAGCGACAACACGCAATAGCGACAGTCAGGTCCAAAGCACGGACTCTCAGCGCGAGCGGCGTTCTTTCAGGAGGAGCCGAAGAGGACGACCCACAAGGAGGCGCTGGAGAGCGCAACACATTACTAAGGTCCAAGGCTTCGCTACAATATATATATATATATATATATATATATATATATATATATATTATATATATAATATATATATATATATATATATATATATAATATATATATTGTATCTCTCTATCTCTATCTCTCTATCTCCGTCCGCTTTGGAACTCTTACTTCTTCCACCACAGTGCAAGGTAGCAAAACAAACATCTGGTTAACCTCCCTGCCTTCCTCTTCAACTCGTTTTCTCTCTCTACGCCACTACGCTATAGACACGCCAGCTATAGGCTAAAGCATGTGGGGGTGCTATCACCCCCTGTAAAGTCGTTTCCGTCTCCGGCTAATAAGTTGTAATTACCACAAGTAGCTTAAGAGGCGTGGATACCCTTCAGCGGAAGTAAATAGAAACAAAAAGAAATTGTGGATCACCTTGGAAGGATGAGCTATTATGTAACGAAGTCTTTGCCGTTAGTTTCACGATAATAACTTTTTATTAAAAGGCAGAATGAAGGTGAGACTCGTACTTGTATAATTTTGCGCGGAAACCAAGATCCCTGTGCGTCAGTGAGACGTCACACATGTCAAAGCATTCGTCTTTCTTTTTTTGGGGGGGGGGTGGGAGGTGGGGGGGGGGGTCACGTTGACTACAATATACAAGCTCCCAAAAACTTGTAATCGCCACTACTTTGTACCTCTAAACGTGATTCAAACCAGTTTTACTGATTAAGAACTATACGGGCTCTAAGTAGACGCTGTCATAATGACCTGATGGCATGCTGGTGCGAGAAGTTCGAGGCGCAGTCGTCATCAACCTTTACTTTTTTTGTGTTTTATAGCCTAAGAATAATTTTTTCGCGGCAGAAATCTTGTTTTGGTATCATAAAAGGGGGAATTTTTTTAATGCAAGTGAAATCGTTTTGCTCTGTAGCGTTTCCTTAAAAGGCCTCCATGCTGAGTGACGGCTAGAGGCACCATTTCAGATGCGCGGGGCTGAAGCTCAATGCATGCGATCTAGAAACTGAACATATTCCGTGTGCGCATTTCTCCGTTCTGGTCTGTTATAAATGGTTCACTGTGATCAGTTTGAATGAAAAGCGTGCCTAGGCTACTTATTTTCTCGCTGCTGTACCACAAAGAAGAGAAAGAAGAACGTGGTTTAACAACCAGCAAGAAATAAAGCAGCAAGGGAGGGAGGAAGAGAGGGGGGAGGCTGCTTATATTCCTATCTTGGAAAACAAGAAAAAAAAACATGCTATAGAACGGCGCTTATGAGCCATCTGGTTCAAACTTGAAAGTTTAACTAGGACTTTAACCCCGCATATTAGTATTCAAATTCTGAGTCACCGTGTACAAGCGCTTCCGCGACAATGATGGAAGCATCCTGTATCATAAATCACGAGAAGGCTCGCATTAGTGACACGCCTGCCGTTTCACGCAGCAGAGAACTACGTATTTCCGGAAAAACTGCTGTCGTTAGGTTGTATCGCTAGACTGCTGAGCACATTCTTCGTTTGTTCGTTTTAGTGTTGCTCTCTGCATAAAAATCCCGGCTGACCAAAATCAATGGGAGGTCCCCCACTACG
Source organism: Rhipicephalus sanguineus (assembly GCF_013339695.2). Classification (NCBI taxonomy): domain Eukaryota; kingdom Metazoa; phylum Arthropoda; class Arachnida; order Ixodida; family Ixodidae; genus Rhipicephalus; species Rhipicephalus sanguineus. The sequence goes on from NC_051176.1 coordinate 121,885,006, forward strand.
GCGTGCTTCGTAATCACATCGTGGGTTTGACACGATGTGAACGACGGCATTTACTATTTACGGGCTTCGACGAGGACACGAGCAATGGATTCAGACAGCTGTTGTTATGGTCATCAATGTCATGGTCGCCTCTGCAGAGCCGGCCTCACAGATGTACACATACTGGACGGTGGGCGCAGCATAATTTTCCTTTGTGAAACCACATCCCTAAACAGGGATAAAGTCTACACGTGCAACATAAGGGCAGCATGGTAACGCTAACGGCACTCACAAGAACTTCCGTGCTCTTGATGGAAGCTCGATCACCGGTGGCTTTTCGGCCCTACATGTGGACGTGGAATCGCTACGTCACGAGGAGCGTATACTGCCGCGAATAGAGTCGTCTCCCATGTGTCCTGTTCAAAGCCGGATTAAAAGCAGCAGGCTCGATTGGAACACGGCGTGTACAGCTCCTAATGCATCTGCGCCATCGAGCGTGAAAGAAAATGATGAAATAAGACGCAGAGACAAGAAGCGTTGATAGGAATTATTCGGACTGTTCGAGGGGTGAGAACGAGATAGACGACAGGACGGGCTCTGACGTTCAAGGAAGGAAAGAAGGAAACCGAAGGACAGAAGGCAGGGAGGTTAACCAGAAAAGAATCTGGTTGGTCACCCTGCGCCGGGGGAATGGGAAAGGGCAGTAGAAAAGCGTGGATAGGCCGCACCTGATGATGCGAGAAGAATAGCGTTTTTTTTTCTTTTCGGAACCTCTGTAGGTAATAATAAAAGAATTCGTACTTGCTCGTTATTCATACAGTTCGTACATTGATTTAGCTTTAGCAATACTTATTTCCCTGTTCGTACAGTATTTCGCCTGACGGCGGATCAGAGGCGGGTGACTCACATTTAGACTTCAGTGTGGTAATGTTGGAAAGAGAAGCAGGTGCAATGGTGGTGTTGAAAGAGTACGAAGTGCACTCGCGCACACACACACACACACACACACACACACACACACACACACACACACACACACACACACACACACACACACACACACACACACACACACACACACACGTACGTACGTACGTACGTACGTACATTCTTCTCCCTAGGGCAAGCCGCATGTCCACTACCTTCATTACAATACATACATACATACATACATACATACATACATACATACATACATACATACATACATACATACATACATACATACATACATACATACATACATACATACATACACACACAGAGGCAAAGGAATTTCAGTTCTTGTTTGTTAGTAAGGCGATTTGGCTTCAAGTGCTCTGCCCATTTGCTTGGTAATTACACGTTTAGAGGTAGAGCCGTCAGCGCGCTTAACACGAACGAGCCGCAGCCTGGCCTGGACCGGCATGTACTGACACCCGCGCCGCGAAGTGTTGGTCGGTATGCTTGCGGCGGCTGACGATAGCTCGGGACTGTCGTTAGTGAGAGCACTCTCCCTACCGGTCAGACACAAGCGAAAGACAAGTCGACCAGTCAAATTGAGCTGCGCTCCGGCTGTCGCCAGCTGCCGCAAACATACCGAGATACACTTCGCGGCGCTGGCGTCAGTCCAGGCCGGTCCAGGCCTAAAAATACAAAAAAAAACGAGCGCTTTATTCTCTCTTTGCGTTTCTCGTCTTTCTGGCGCACTTCATGACGCCAGTACGGTGATTCGCGTGACGTCATTAGAGTACATATCCTCCATTGGTCCACATACGAGAAATATCAGTTGTGAATCGTCTCCTACCCTGCTTGGCCATGCAGTCGCCCACCCGTTCTTCCTTGTCTCGCATGACTATCGTGCGCGATCAACTGATTTCACTTCATTTCGTGTGTTTTCGACTGCGCAAGTGGAGACAACAGCGTGTAGCCCGCATAGCGCGAAATCCTAATAGGCTCAACGCTTAGTGCTGACTTTGTACACGTGTTTTGTGAAGAAATAATTGGTGAGGAGGAGATATCGCCTGTAGGAAGGGTAGTGAAGGCGAGAAAGTCCCCACTCCCTCGTCTTTGAACTCGGAGTGGTTTATGGGCCCTTTAAGCATACTTTCGGCTCTACGTCATTTGGCGGGATCGAATGGACGATTTTTAGGCTCTTACAATTCGTGTGGTTAAGAGCGACGTTGCGTGCTCAAAACGGCGGTTCTCGTCGAAGAGTAGTAGTTAAGCGGCCTTCAGCTTATCGAGTCCTGCAGATCAACTCTAACAGCGTCCTAAATGAGACTGAAACCTTGGCTAGATGTGTCTACCACATTTATGCCTTGAAAGCAGTTTATTTATTTAGTGCCGCGCTGGCTTCAAGACAGCCACAACGCGCATGCTTCCAGGTAGAAAATCAACCTGGAGAATTGCTATGATACATATTTTGATTATTGCCTTCACATTTGAACATCCACTTCACACACGACCGCCGGCCGCATCTCGAAACAACAAATAATAACTGTGACGTCTCGGAAGACTATGGCGTGTCTTTCCTGGTGCTTATCATGCTATGGTGTTATGGTGTTTTGGTGCTGAGCGTGAGGTTGCAGGTAGGAATGCCAGCTACGGCGACCGCTTTCCGACGGGTGCAGAATGCAGGCAAACAAAGTTCTTGCTCATAGTAGGGTGTGGGTTTGGGCTAGTCGGCGCCGGTGATCCATCACTTCGTTTTGCGCCAAATCAAAGTGGACAGGAACACAGAAAGGTGCACGCTTCGTCTTTCCGTGTTCCTCTCCACTTTCACTTGGCGCAAAACGAAGTTACGGATCTTGCTTATAGATTACTCCATTACCCTCTCCCCATCTCTCCATACTTGGTAGACTTTACGCATAACCTGCGAGTTGCTTTGAGCCATTCAACCACATAACTTAATTTGGTTTCCAGCGGTGCCACCACGGCCCGGGAACGCTTCTCCCGTATTCGTCATATGAATCACCGCGCACGCGTAATTTCAAAATTATGCCCAGCAGCTAAAGAAGAAGACGAAGAGAAAAAAAAAAAACCCCGGTATTTCCCGCACGCTTTCTTTCGGCATCATTCCAGCGCAGCGGAATCAATATAGGTTCCGCTTAAGCTGCTCGTAATTTCTGCAAGATTCGTATTGAAAACACACGCAGTATTTGGACCGCAGAACTGAACGTAAAGCATTCGTAAAGCAACTAATTAAAAATAGTGAATGCATGACGGCGATAGAAAAAGAGACGTATGAACGCTTACTGAGCCGTACATAACGCTTTCAATTTCTGTGATGCCTCGTCGTTTTTAGCCCGGGGCCTTAGTTTGGTTCGGACTAATGCCCCCAGCACTTCCCGAATGGAAATTCAAACCAAATAATTTGTTTCTTTATTAATATGTGTGCAACCATACGAATCAGTTTAAAGAATAACATCTGCTGCCAGCAAGCGCATGCATAGCGCTTGCTAGGCACATTATTACATTACGTTTCCATCAAACAGATCGAAGCCATGGTTTGTTTGGTACTGTAAACAATAATGTATACAAAAAGCACATCTCCCCTTAACTCTTCCCCCCCCCCCCTTTCTTCATATAAAAATATTTTGTCTTACCCAGTACGTTTTTCTTGTGTTGTTGTTTTCTCGCGGGCAGCGCAGGCACTCCTCGAGCTATGCCAGCGGTGCGCAGTGGTGCCTTCTAGTCCGATTATTCCCGCAGCGCTCATGCGATGGTTTGCAGAAAACACCCGACATGGAGCAAAACAAACCACTGATCAATTCCAGTGCGAGCATAGCAATGATATAATTACATAATTTGTCGGCTTTGGGTCTCAGCCATAGAGAAACTGGCTGTTCCGGATACATGACCACGCGCTGCATCACGCTGAGGTTAGGCTTTTGGGCTGCATCATTCGGCTTGACAACAAAGCAATAGTACAAAGACGTGGAAAAAGTCAGACGCAGCGCTTCGTCGGTCGTTTACGTCTAATTTCTCTTCTTTGTCGTTTGCACTGCTGTCAAGCCCATTGTGTATCACCAACTCACCCAAAGAACTGCTCTCACTGGCGGCCACCTGCAGCTACGCGTATAAGTTATAACCTCTCGTGGCGTGCACGAAAGCGGGTCTACAAATAACCCGCGGCCATATTTTCCACTAGTAGCGATGTCGATCTGAGACGCCTAAAGAAGCACATACTATTTGTAGGGGCCTTGAGTTTTGGCTGGCAATGATAAAAAAGTTCCTCTTTATTGCCAAAAAACTGCAGCATGGAATTTATCTAAGTTTTCTTGTTGTGTTTTTCTTTTAAGTCAAATTGACAAGTGACGTAAAAAAAGATATTTGGGACGTGCAAAGAGTTTAAACAGAAATAGTCAAAGACTGCATCCCTGAAGCTATTGTGGTAAGTATAGTCGCGTATAACCGTACTATGGAACAAGTGCTCACGCGGTAATAGGAAAAACCAATCTGTACGGCAAACGACATACACAGTGAGCTCCGCCACGGTGATACAGTGGTTACGGTGGCGCGGCAGCTGACAGCGAGAGTGACGATTTCGATCCCGCCGCGGCGGTCGCACTTTGATGAAGCGAAAAGCTAGAGGCCCCGTGTACACTGCGATGTCAGGGTACGTTAACGTACCACCAGATGGTCGAAAAGTTCCAGAGCCCTCCACTACGGCGTGTCTCGCAATCACATCGCGGATTTGGAACGTAAAAACCTAGAGGTTTTCATCATTATTTGGGACATACAGGTTGGTTCACAGGGAAGGTGCGCGCGCGCCTGAGAGTAAGGGCGTAGGCTTGCGCATGCGTGCCATTCCTTCTTTTTTCTGTGATATTCGACTCCATGGTGAGAGAAAGAGAGAAAAGTTCATTTTAAAAAAATCAGTCCAATCACGTCAGGCATTGCCCGTCGCCCCTAGCCGTCGGCCGGAATCCCCTGAGACACGGCAGTAGCAAGGGCTTGAGTGATGGGACTCCATGGTGAGAATATTGTCCTCTAACAGCAGAACCTGATGAAGTCCGGCCTGGAACTCGGAGCATATGTTCACTCAAGCAGACCCTCCAGGACTGGGTCCTATGGTGGGCGATGGAGGTAGCGGAGGCCAACCACGACTGGTAGTCTGACCTTATGGCACACGAAGTGGTGACGATAACCTGCTGGGACTGAATCACAGACCTCCCTCACTCTCCTCCGGTCCCTCCCCTTTCTTAAAAAGGAAAATTAAGTTTATGCACTCACAAATCGCATCCAACGTAAAGAAAGTTGTGACATTACTCGTCCTTTTATTTGAAAAATTGTCAAAAGAAAGCGTTACGCATTATTTTCACTAGTTACAACCAATGGTCTTCCTTGAGCTTTGCAGCGAATATTCAAATCCAGGGCTAGCCGTTCGGAGAAGGATTACTGGACTTCAGCTTCTCTTTAGGGTCGCAAACGGCCAAATAGGTCTTCATGAGAACGATTACTTCAATATAGGTCCAAGAGCCTTCTTTTAGCGCTATAATATATCCGAACGTCGCGGGTTCGATCCCGCCGTGGCGGTCGTATTTCGATGGAGGCGAAATGCTAGAGGCCCGTGTACTGTGCGCTGGCAGTCCGTGCACGTTTTAAGAACACCGACGGTCAAAATTTCCGGAGCCCTCCGCTACGGCGTGCCTCATAATCGTATAGTGGCTTTGGCGCGTAAAACCCCAGATAATACGTACGCTCAGAATTAGACTATGGAATTTATCCATCCCCACTCTGTTCTGTGTTGACAACGAAATAAAAGAGTTAACACTGAGAAGAAGCGCTGCCTCGCGACAACTAGTGGAAATGTCGAGCCGCGGCGCATATGCGCGAGTGCACGCATGCGCATCCCTTCGCAGGCACAAACACGACCGCTGGCGCGCTCACATCCCACTGCTTGCAGCATGTGTTGTGTGTACGACCGCATAGTCGCCGCAGATCGAAAAATTCTGATTATACACACGGCTTTGACAGCTGCTTGCCCGTGCCCTGCAGGTAAGCGGGAATTGCGTTACTAGCGCCAATTTTCT
>NC_051176.1:121891101-121983601 GCF_013339695.2 Rhipicephalus sanguineus
GAGACATCAGCAGTCATGCAGGCACTGCGGAATCAAGGCATCGACGAAGCCTATATAAACATAATGGAAGAAATCTACAGCGGATCCACAGCCACTATAGTCCTCCATAAAGAAAGCGAAAGAATCCCAATAAAGAAGGGCGTACGGCAGGGAGACACGATCTCTCCAATGTTATTCACCGCGTGTTTACAGGAGGTTTTCAGGGCCCTAGATTGGGAAGAGTTAGGGATAAAAGTTAATGGAGAGTATCTCAGTAACCTACGATTCGCTGATGACATTGCATTGATGAGTAACGCGGGAGACGAATTACAGCTCATGATTACTGAACTGGATACGGAAAGTAGAAGAGTAGGCCTGAAAATTAATATGCATAAAACTAAAGTAATGTGGAACAATCTTGGCAGAGAACAGCGCTTTGCGATAGGTGGCGAGACACTGGAAGTTGTAAAGGAGTACGTCTACTTAGGACAAGTAGTAACCGCGGAGCCGAACCATGAGAGTGAAATAACTGGAAGAATAAGGATGGGTTGGGGCTCATTCCGCAAGCATTATCAAATCATGAATGGTAATCTACCACTATCCCTCAAGCGGAAGGTATATAACAGCTGCATCTTAACGGTACTTACCTACGGAGCAGAAACCTGGAGACTTACAAAGAGGGTTCAACTTAAATTGAGGACGACGCAGCGAGCGATGGAAAGGAAAATGATAGGTGTAACCTTAAGAGACAGGAAGAGAGCAGAGTGGGTCAGGGAACAAACGAGGGTTAAGGACATCATAGTTGAAATCAAGAAGAAGAAATGGATATGGGCCGGGCACGTAGCACGTCGGCAGGATAACCGGTGGTCATTAAGGGTAACTGACTGGATTCCAAGAGATGGCAAACGCGTGAGGGGAGACAGAAAATTAGGTGGGTAGATGAGATTAAGAAGTTTGCAGGTATAACGTGGCAGCAGAAAGCACAGGACCGGGTTGATTGGCGGAACATGGGAGAGGCCTTTGCCCTGCAGTGGGCGTAGACAGGCTGATGATGATGATGATGATGATGAATTGGTGAGGAGGAGATATCGCCTGTAGGAAGGCTAGTGAAGGCGAGAAAGTCCCCACTCCCTCGTCTTTGAACTCGGAGTGGTTTATGGACCCTTTAAGCGTACTTTCGGCCCTACGTCATTTGGCGGGATCGAATGGACGATTTTTAGGCTCTTACGATTCGTGTGGTTAACAGCGACGTTGCGTGCTCAAAACGGCGGTTCTCGTCGAACAGTAGTAGTTAAGCGGCCTTCAGCTTATCGAGTCCTGCAGATCAACTCTAACAGCGTCCTAAATGAGACTGAAACCTTGGCTAGATGTGTCTACCACATTTATGCCTTGCAAGCAGTTTATTTATTTAGTGCCGCGCTGGCTTCAAGACAGCCACAACGCGCATGTTTCCAGGTAGAAAATCAACCTGGAGAATTGCTCTGATACATATTTTGATTATTGCCTTCACATTTGAACATCCACTTCACACACGACCGCCGGCCGCATCTCGAAACAACAAATAATAACTGTGACGTCTCGGAAGACTTTGGCGTGTCTTTCCTGGTGCTTATCATGCTATGGTGTTATGGTGGTTTGGTGCTGAGCGTGAGGTTGCAGGTAGGAATGCCAGCCACGGCGACCGCTTTCCTATGGGTGCAGAATGCAGGCAAATAAAGTTCTTGCTCATAGTATAGGGTGTGGGTTTGGGCTAGTCGGCGCCGGTGATCCATGACTTCGTTTTGCGCCAAATCAAAGTGGACAGGAACACAGAAAGGTGCACGCTTCGTCTTTCCGTGTTCCTCTCCACTTTCACTTGGCGCAAAACGAAGTTACGGATCTTGCTTATAGATTACTCCATTACCCTCTCCCCCTCTCTCCATACTTGGTAGACTTTACGCATAACCTGCGAGTTGCTTTGAGCCATTCAACCACATAACTTAATTTGGTTCCAGCGGTGCCACCACGGCCCGGGAACGCTTCTCCCGTATTCGTCTAATGAATCACCGCGCACGCGTAATTTCAAAATTATGCCCAGCAGCTAAAGAAGAAGACGAAGAGAAAAAAAAACGACCCGGTATTTCCCGCACGCTTTCTTTCGGCATCATTCCAGCGCAGCGGAATCAATATAGGTTCCGCTTAAGCTGCTCGTGATTTCTGCAAGATTCGTATTGAAAACACACGCAGTATTTGGACCGCAGAACTGAACGTAAAGCATTCGTAAAGCAACTAATTAAAAATAGTGAATGCATGACGGCGATAGAAAAAGAGACGTATGAACGCTTACTGAGCCGTACATAACGCTTTCAATTTCTGTGATGCCTCGTCGTTTTTAGCCCGGGGCCTTAGTTTGGTTCGGAGTAATGCCCCCAGCACTTCCCGAATGGAAATTCAAACCAAATAATTTCTTTCTTTATTAATATGTGTGCAACCATACGAATCAGTTTAAAGAATAACGTCTGCTGCCAGCAAGTGCATGCATAGCGCTTGCTAGGCACATTATTACATTACGTTTCCATCAAACAGATCGAAGCCATGGTTTGTTTGGTACTGTAAACAATAATGTGCACAAAAAGCACATCTCCCCTTAACTCTTCCCCCCCCCCCTTTCTTCATATAAAAAATATTTTGTCTTACCCAGTACGTTTTTCTTGTTGTTGTTGTTTTCTCGCGGGCAGCGCAGGCACTCCTCGAGCTATGCCAGCGGTGCGCAGTGGTGCCTTCTAGTCCGATTATTCCCGCAGCGCTCATGCGATGGTTTGCAGAAAACACCCGACATGGAGCAAAACAAACCACTGATCAATTCCAATGCGAGCATAGCAATGATATAATTACATAATTTGTCGGCTTTGGGTCTCAGCCATAGAGAACTGGCTGTTCCTGATACATGACCACGCGCTGCATCACGCTGAGGTTAGGCTTTTGGGCTGCATCATTCGGCTTGACAACAAAGCAATAGTACAAAGACGTGGAAAAAGTCAGACGCAGCGCTTCGTCGGTCGTTTACGTCTACTTTCTCTTCTTTGTCGTTTGCGCTGCTGTCAAGCCCATTGTGTTATCACCAACTCACCCAAAGAACTGCTCTCACTGGCGGCCACCTGCAGTAACGCGTATAAGTTATAACCTCTCGTGGGCTGCACGAAAGCGGTCTACAAATAACCCGCGGCCATGTTTTCCACTATAGCGATTTCGATCTGAGGCGCCTAAAGAAGCACATACTATTTGTAGGGCCTTGAGTTTGCTGGCAATGATAAAAAGTTCCTCTTTATTGCCAAAACAACTGCAGCATGAATTTATCTAAATTTTCTTTGTTGTGTTTTTCTTTTAATTCAATTGACAAGTGACTTAAAAAAAGATATTTGGGACGTTCAGAAAAGTTTGAAACAGAAATAGTCAAGACTGCATCCCTTAAGCATCATATGCAGCTTTTCTGGACACCAGCGGCCTAGTTCGCGTGAACGACACCACGTGGCGTATCGACCTTAAAGAATTCAAAAGTCCCGCCATGACGTATGCAGTGACGCGGCACTAAATAAAAGAGAATCAAAAGAAACAGTACACACGCCTCGAGACTGTCGCTTCACCTCAGTGCGCAGAAAAGACAGCGCTGTGTGTCGGCGTTATCTCGACGGCGACGACTGGCAATGAATCGGCAGTTTTTCTAGACGTGCCACGCCAAATGTCTAGCCGTTATAGATGCGCCCGCGATGCATCAAGAGAATCGTGCTTTTATTTGTTTGTTTAGTTTCTTACGCTGCCGTACCGGTGGGATATTGAAGCAGCATGCTGCTTTCCGAGTTTCCTTTTTCAGCTAGCGGGAACCATTATGTTTGGGTACGAACAGGATATTGTGGTTGCATAATAACCAAATTTCCTTTGGTGTACCACTTGGGTGATGCTTGTTTGCTCCTTGCGTTACCTCAAATTAGAACTGGATAAGTTTGAGAACGCTAGGAATGAGAGTAAAAAGAAGGAAGTTAAAGATAGTTTTTATTCGTTTTCATTTAGTTCTTGAAATGTGGCTGCCACCGCAAGCTTGGCGCCGTCAAAGGGGGTGTGCAAAAATGATACAGTCGTTGAAAGATGATCTTGTACACCGGAAAATGTGAACTTGGTTAGTTTTTTTGTTAGGAATGAACGTATAGTAGTACATATACGACTGACGTGCTGTGTAATAATCTCTAGATCAGCCGTCCATCCCGCTAAAAAAGGCACTTATCTATCACAATTGCATTTCTTCTTTCTCTTTCTTTTTTTTCTCACGGTCGACTGACTCATATGCTCGAGGTGATTGTCTTGAATCCTGTGGGCGCAGATACACCAATAGGTTACTCTAATGGGCTGGAAGTTCTCCTGAAGCTCTCGTTTCATGTTCTGTAGGCGCAGTCTCTTTCAACTTTGCACTACAGCAAGCACAAAGTCGATCATGAATCACCTAATGGCCCAATCGTCCACATTGATCAGCACAAAGAAATTCAGAAGAGCGAATTTTGGCGTTTTTGCGCTGACAACAACGATTGTTAATGCAACATAATATAGTAACTATTCCTACAATCTCTCAAAATTACTTCTTTATTCTGTATCACTCCTGATGTAGAATACAAAATGCATTTGACTTGCTCAACAACGGGTCACAAGACACATCAGAGAAAAGCGAACCCTTTAATTCCCCCTTTATTGGTTCACCCAGTATATGAAAATTTCTTCAGTTGTGAGTGGAGCTCCTTCTGTTGCCACGCAGATGTGCTGGCGTTCCAAAGGAAATCTTAAGCCTTTCTTTCCAGGAGGTTCCCTTAAGAGAACAATGGTGTTTATGCGCACAGGCATTTTGATTAGCAGTTTTTCGCTCGTAGCAATGACTGAAAAATACCAGTCTTCAGCCAGATAAAGCCTAGCGAAATCTGCTTTTTCCCTTAATATCTACTGCTTTTCAAGCAGTAGTCTTCTTCCTCTGAAAGCCCAACGGAAAATGACCCATGTCGAATAAAATGATTACAGCTCCGCTCGAGCGTCTTCAAAACCGGAGCTTTTTTTTGTACTTCATGATGCAAAATATCAGCCGCGTATTGAATCCTGGAATCTTCTGGCATGATAGCAATGTCAAAGCTGCGAAGACATTCCTGGTTGGGATTCTTTTTTGGCTCAAACGTGTAGGCCCACCTTGAAAGTCCCTTCCACTGTATCGGGTAGTTTTGTCTCTATTGTAGATAAGGAAATCATAGTAAAATAGATAGTAAGAAATATATAATTCAATATTAAATTTTACTGCAACATAAAAGTTGCAATAGAAATACGCGCGAAAGCGACTAAGAAAAATGAATAATATTTCAGAAGACACGATAACTGGCATGTAGCCTCGACTTTAATAATAGGAATATCTGCACACAGGTGTGAAGTCTGGTTAATGCGCATCAATAGCGCAGTGCTATCATAGATGCATGCGTTTTAGAAAACACCCTCTAGACACGGTATTCCCTCTCAGCTTTGTCTGAGTGGAAATAGCTCAAAGAATTGAATTCCTGTCAATCTGATAACATGTTATTTTTTTTTTCTTAGATTAGGCCCTAAATCTGCCCTAAATGGTCGCTCTGCGCTGTAGAGCGCACACGTGTGCTGTACAGCGCGGAGCCACCATTTAGGGCAGATTTTGTAGTGACGCGGAAATTACCTCCTTGATAGTGACAAAGTTCACATATGTATACACAATAACATCCTCAATATTTACTTATGGACAAATATTTGGGATTGTGGAACATGAGGTGAGCATTAGTGAGGTCACGCCTTTTTAGAGTAAATACTTACTCTATCACTATATACAGGGTGTTTCTAGAAATGTGTCTAGTATTTTTGTTAAAATCACAGAAAGGAGGTATCTGCGTGCTACCTGCGGCGTTACCTTTACTGTGGGAGAGGGCATATTGAGATGCGTAAAAACATTAATTACGGCAGTAATTATAGAAATTAAGAAAATTAACTTATTAACCAGTAGAAATAAGTGGTCGAGTCAAATGGGCGAATGGAAGCCCTTCTTTAGAATAGCCCATAGCTGCTTTGAAATATTTTAAAGGCGGCCACTGGTAATCACCGCGGAGCGATGAAATCTGGCGATACCGAAACCTACGCTCCAAAAAGCGCGTCTGCCATTCACTGTGGAAACGCCCTCAGTGACGGCACTGTTTCCGCTCTCTCTCACTGTTTCCGTCGCACGGGGGGAAGGAGGATAAGCGAGCGCCGGATAAGCTAGCGCCCCCCCCCCCCCTCCGTGCGAGGGAAACAGTGTCGTCACTGAGGGCGTTTCCGCAGTGAATGGCAGACGCGCTTTTTGGAGCGTAGGTTTCGGTATCGCCAGCAAGATGAGCCAGATTTCATCGCTCCGCGGTGATTACCAGTGGCCGCCTTTAAAATATTTCAAAGCAGCTATGGGCTATTCTAAAGAAGGGCTTCCATTCGCCCATTTGACTCGACCACTTATTTCTACTGGTTAATAAGTTAATTTTCTTAATTTCTATAATTACTGCCGTAATTAATGCTTTTACGCATCTTAAAATGTCCTCTCCCACAGTAAAGGTAACGCCGCAGGTAGCACGCAGATACCTCCTTTCTGTGATTTTTAAAAAATAGTGGACACATTTCTTGAAACACCCTGTATATTCGCGATGTGCTTCCTTAAAGGGACTGACAACCCATCGAAATGTGTCACAAGACCCTGGCTGTGAATTACAGTGACATAAACGAGCTTTTTTTTCACCATATGATTAGGATTTGCATTGTTGAATTGCGCTTTGAAAGTCACAACGGCATGTCGCGTTGCCTGACGGGCAAGCCTTCATAGTGCACGAATGAAATGTGCAGAATGCTGTACGCAGTCCGCTGCTATTTACTAAAGAAAAAAAAATGCGTTTAAAATTAATCCGCACGTTATTAGGCATTCTCGATTTATTCTGTGCTTATAAAAGAGTAAAAGGAGTTGACGTTGAGAGTTGGCGTTGCCTTCGCGACTACTAGTGAACGCATGTCGAGCAACGGCGCATGCGCGCGGCGCTTTCTACAGTGAATGAACTTCCATGTAGCACACATCAAAAACCGGAAAAAAGGCATTCCATACCGCTGGGGCGGTGGCATGGGCTTCGCAAGACACTGACCTACGTAGGCGGTGTCACGGCTGAAACGTCAGTAAAGGCATCTTTTCTTTTTTCAGTGAGTACTACCCGCAAGGCATTCTCTACACACACACACACACACACACTATATATATATATATATATATATATATATATATATATATATATATATATATATATATAGTGCATTACCGCCACGTCAGTCATAAACCTGAGGCGAACAAGCAAGGCGAGCTTGATCTGTTCATCAGTTTGATGAACCGTAATTAGGCTTGGCTCGGGAACACAGTACGGAGGGCAATCTTGTGAGGGTCGAATACTTGGCTCATTGAATCGGTAAGCAGAACTGTAAAGCGAAAAGCGCTTGTTAGTGTTGAAGTCTTCTTCCTCGCTCTTTTAATTCACTCTGTTGTACATTGCTGCTAACATGGGTACCTGTCAAGGAAAAGTCATCAGTAAAGACAACATGCATGTGTCCATGCCTGGATTTCCCTCGTAGTTACTCCCTCTTATTACTCTTTCAACGGCGTGAAGTGGCGTTGCGGCAACAAAGGCAGTGTGTAATCGGTTAATATTCCCTATGAAATTACCTATGCTTTTCAGGAAAGCAGCGTACACTAAAGAACGTGTTGAAAGGGTGTCGTTTCGCCTCACAAAAACAGTCCTGATATCGTGCATGCCTCTCGATTGCATTATCGCCGCGCGCCCGGCACTTCCAGGTCACAAATGGCATGCACGTTATGAGCGTGAGACAGCATTCGTCATAGGAAAGTGGCGAGTGCCGAGAATTCAAGAAAGGAAACGCAAGCCAGCAGCAAAGTAGCCGGTTGAAGATCTATCCGTCGTCGCTATGGCAACGGCGCGCGCGGCCGCGCTCGCTTCCGAGTCTGCTTGCCTACCGTTTCGCCGTTTGTTCCGTCGTGCACACCGCTCCCCGCCGCCGGCCTGCGCCGGTCAGCGAGGGGGGGGGGGGGGGTGTTGGGTAAAGGGAGGGGGCACTTGCTGAAGGCCTTGACAGTTTGAGAGAAACACCTATTCTCATTATTCTTGTCAGTAAAACACCGCCTCCGTCAAACTTTTGGGAGGGGAGGCGGGCCCTTGGGACATACCCCCTAGCTACGGGCCTGGCCTCTGGACTCCTAGGTGGCCCCGGTCGGTTGAGGTTAACTAAAATCTGGGTTTCTTTTCTTCGTTATTAAGTAATGGGTTGTGCGGTAATAAAAAATAAAACATTAGAAGTTTACTTGCTCCATTTCCAAAAGCGAAACCGAAACTGCAGCAAATATCTTGGTTGCAATGCTCCAGCGAAAAAAAAACAAGCAACTAAATCTTCAGCAGTGTTGTACTAGTAATAATAATTGCTGGAGTTCTACGTGCCCAAACCATAATATGTTTATGAGGCATGCCGTAGAGGAGGGCTGCGGAAGTTTCGACCACTTCAGGTTCGTAACGTGCATCTAAAACCAAGTACACGAGCCTCTAGCATTTTCGCCGTCAAACCTGTGCCCTTTGGGTCAGCAGCCGAGCACCGTAACCGCTGTACCACCGCGGCAAACATAAGCAATTCTGAGAGAGACAAAAAAAAAACGCATTGGGATTCGAACCAAGGCCCCAGCGATTGCGCGCAGACAGCCAGCATGGATGATCAACCCATTCAGCCACAGCGCGCAGCGGCTAGTCCGTGATACGATAGCTATTATAAAGATACTACGGTCAAACTCTCCTTGCAACGCTCCTTGCAAGTGTCCCCACCTTCCAAAGAGCAGGAACGGAATGCAAAAGTGAAAACAGCTGCTTTCTGTTTGCAAAAATGCGCTGTAGACCATAATTCGATGTTTCACAGCGCAAGGAACGAGGACGACATTGGAAAACACACACAGCGCTGAACTTAAAACTGACTATATTTTCAAACTTACAGCAATATATATGCGCTCTTCACCAGGAAAGAAAAAAGAATAGAGCAAATGAAGCATACAAAAAATTCCAGAAAAAATCGTAGAAGCCCAAACAATTTTGAAACGTGATAAAAAGTGCACAAGTGCAGCTTCGCTTGCTCTTTCGAGCAACGAAAGTGAATTTCTCGTAATCGTAAAATATATGTGATATAGATGATGGGTTGTTGTTTCCTGCGACAATTTTTTGTACACCAGGCCTGCAATTGTCGCGTGACCAAAATCACGTAACATCGCACATCTACTTATGTGACTACAATCACGTAACAACTAGCCACGTGATTAAAAATCACGTAAAATCAAGTAATTAGTCTCGCCACTAAAATCCCGTAACGTCAAGTAACTATTGACGTGACGTGTTGGCGCCAAAAACTTCGGAACAACCGGGTAGCGCGGGGCAACCTCAGCGTCCGCACTAGACTCTAATAAAGATGTACTTTCTCTCTCATGTGACTAAGATCCCATCACGTAACTACTAGTGACGCGACATTTCCCCTTCAGAACCACGCAACAAGTGCGTAGTCTGGGGAACCGACCGAAACCTGAGAATAATAGATTATCCAAGCCTAGCCATATCCTATAATACTATACTAGCAAAAACTTTGCACCTCTAGCAATAGCTTGGTATTACTAGCAAAACCTTAGAAGAAGCTAGGTCGAACGCTAGCTCCGCTTTCGGTTCCAGCCAAGGGCGTCCGCAGAAATTTTTCCAGGGGGTGCATTCATTGGGGGGGGGGGGGTCACTACCGTGACTTGGCTGGCAAGGTTATAGTCAATAATATGTAATAACGTGCAAAGTTGGCTGGCAATCCTGGAGGCCGTTTCACACGGATATGCGGACACTTTGTATGCTAACCAACGTGTGCAACTGCATAGAAAGATATTATCCGAAATTCCAGGGGGGGGGGGGGCAGCCGCCCCCCTTTGCACCCCCCTCCGGACGCCCATGGTTCCAGCCTTACGCAACCAGTACATGCTGCGCACATTTTC
Organism: Rhipicephalus sanguineus; assembly: GCF_013339695.2. Lineage (NCBI taxonomy): Eukaryota > Metazoa > Arthropoda > Arachnida > Ixodida > Ixodidae > Rhipicephalus > Rhipicephalus sanguineus. Next base: position 121,901,183 of record NC_051176.1, read on the forward strand.
ATTTACAGATGTTTAAAATGGCATCTTATTGCGGTACGTTGAGGTGGGCTGCGAGTGCGTGCGAAAAGCTGCTGAATCACAGGATTTTCGTTTTGTAACTGGGAGCACCAGTCCCTGGACTTCCTGAAAGCTTTGATCCACACGCGTCATATCACACGGACCTATCCGATGCAGCGCACTGTGCTATGTGATGTTAAAGGAGAAGGCATGCTGGTTTTTTTCTGTTCACGTAGGGCGATAGATGTGACAAGAGATGAATAAAAATCCTAGTTTCACCGCAAGGACGATGCAATGAGTGCGATAGCAACAAATGAAGTAAAGCTGGCAGCTAACTCTTCTAGATCCAGTCTCGCGTAACTCTACAAAATGGTGCTGTAAGAGAACACAGCCACTCCAGGTAGGAAAGGGGATTTCGCACAGTCTCTTCGAGTTGAGAGCGCAGCATGTAGACGGGTATATGAGCCGTCCGCTGATGCTTGTCGAGATAGCGATTTTGATTTCATTTAACTTAGGGCGAAATCATTGCACTGCTGTTTGAAAAAGAACAAATAATTTTTCCTATTCTTTGATTGGCTTAATTATCTGTTGGTTTCATTAGTAGTGTCTAACAAAAAAAAAAGAACCCCTCGAAAAATTCCCCTTCGCGTTAGCCCTAAAGTAAAAAGCAACTGCAAGAACGTCTAACTTTGTCATTTAATTACTATGCCTCGATTGTCTAAGCTTAGTTCGCTTCCTTTACGTTGCTGAATTTTAGGTACCTGAGAAGATCGTAACGACATCATGAGAAGGGAGAAATAAGTTTCCTCCCCAATACGCGTACAAAAGTTCGACAGAGCTTTGTTCACCATAACTTGATCGGGCGTTCTGTTCCTTCGGACGTTTATAAAAGAACAGAGTAAGAATTACAAATGTAGATCTGAACGATGTGATACGCGTGGAGTGTTTAAACATACACTAAAAAAGTCATATAATAAAGAGAAAAAAGAAACGGCAGCTCAAGATTACAGTCAAGAACCGAAACCGAAATGAAAGCTCTTTTTTGTTTCGGCGGCGACATCCTGTGCGAAGCTGCAGAACTAAGTCACGGGCTGAAAAAAAAAATGCTGATCCGTCGCCAGGAATCGAACCTATGACGGCGCAGTTATGCCGCGCTCTGAACTTGAGCGACTAGCTCGCTCGGCCACGGTAAAGGCCTTGGCGCCTGTGGTAAGCAAGGGCTTATCAATTTACCACAAACATTTGAACGCCCGCGCTTCATAAAACGCGTTAGGGAACAATGTTATGCCAATTGCGGCAAGTTGAGATTGGCTTCAAACGAAAGCTGAGTGTCAGGACTACATGTGATTTCCTGACCATTACCATAACTTGCTTAGTTTTACGAGAGTGACCGTTTTTGTCTCGAAAAACAGGCCACATTTTTCGCCGTTTCCATAGACTCCCATTGTACAATCTTTAACTGCTCTGGGAACAAAATTGAAGCTTACTGCAACATGATCGCTGCAGTCTTCTCATCCGTTTAGGTTCCCAGAAGCGCTCTGTGGTCTGCGTTTTTCAACATTCACCCTATACACTTAATTATTCGGGAAAAACTCGCCAGTTCCATTGAAAACGCGCTAGCTTCGCGCCGGGGCCGCCAGGGGCGCTGGCTGTGATGTGTCCACAAAAGCTGGATATGATTGTGGTAAATGTATAGTCGCGTATAACCGTAACTAGGGAACAAGTGCTCACGCGTAATAGGAAAACCAATCTGGCCCCGCCACGGTGGTCTAGTGGTTATGGCGCTCGACTGCTGACCCGAAGGTCGCGGGATCGAATCCCGGCCGCGGCGGCTGCATTTTCGATGGAGGCGAAAATGTCTGAGGCCCGTGTACTTAGATTTAGGTGCACGTTAAAGAACCCCAGGTGGTCGAAATTTCCGGAGCCCTCCACTACGGCGTCTCTCATAATCATATGGTGGTTTTGGGACGTTAAACCCCATATATTATTATTATTAGGAAAACCAATCTGTACGGCAAACGACATACACAGTGAGCTCCGCGACGGTGATACAGTCGTTACGGTGCTTGGCAGCTGACGCGAGAGTGACGAGTTCGATCCCGGCCTTGGCGGTCGCACTTTGATGGAAGCGAAAAGCTAGAGGCCCGTGTACACTGCGATGTCAGTGTACGTTAACGTACACCAGATGGTCGAAATTTCCAGAGCCCTCCACTACGGCGTGTCTCGCAATCACATCACGGTTTTGGAACGTAAAAACCTAGTGGTTTTTCATCATTATTTGGGACATACAGGTTGGTTCACAGGGAAGGTGTGCGCGCGCCTGAGAGTAAGGGCGTAGGTTTGCGCATGCGTGCCATTCCTTCTTTTTTTCTGTGATATTCGACTCCATGGTGAGAGAAAGAGAGAAAAGTTCATTTTAAAAAATCAGTCAATCACGTCAGGCATTGCCCGTCGCCCCTAGCCGTCGGCCGGAATCCCCTGAAACACGGCAGCAGCAAGGGCTTGAGTGATGGGACTCCATGGTGAGCATATTTTTCTCTCCTGCGTCTCGTCCTTATATACGCGACGAGTTGACCGCACGCACACACGCACACTCACGGATATATATATATATATATATATATATATATGTAACTTCCTAATACGAAGTGTTTATATGATTTATAATACTTAACCAATTTTAACGAAACGAAAAGCATTTTGTTCTTTACGATAGGAGAATTTATGAAATATCTCATTTATGTCATCGGAGGTATTAGAGACATGACCTCATCAAAAGTTGTGGGTGCATACCTTATTCGGGACACATATTCCAGGAGGCTGGTTGGGGCGTCTTGGCCCCTTAAACTGGTCTGTAAAGAGTCCTGACGCCAAGCGACTTGTTCCTCTTGGCGTGGGCTAGAAAGGTAATTTATCGCACAGCACGAAAAGCGTATTGATGCGTTTCAGGTGCGAATTCAGCGATTTTTTGCAAACGCACTCCATGAATATCTACAGAAGTGTGTCGAAAACACCTCCAATCCTTTACAAAAAGAAAATCTGAATAATTGCGGTGCTTACGCGGAATTTTAGCAGTTAATGACAATTCTCCGACAGTAAGAAACAAAATGCTTCATGTTACATTAAAATTGGTTAAGTATTACAAAAGTTGTAAACAATTCTTGAAAGGAAGTTAAAGAATATATAATAATATTTATATATGCACTATGTAAAAACGATTCCACGCCATGCCTGAATGACATCCGAGGAATTTTTTCAGAGCTGTATATTTGCATGGGGAATTAAAGTTGTTCAAATATAAAATTATACTTTTGAGATTAACACGGCGGCAAGAAAAGTGTGGTTGCCAATGAGCATTTTTTATTATCACATGCGTACAAGAAATAAAGCAAGGAAGAGAGGTGTTACGACAACGTACAATAACTGGGCATGAAATTTCTTAGGAACGTAATGCTTCCGAGCCTATCGCTAATATACCATGCTAGTAAAACAAAGGGAAACAGATGTCAAGCGTTTCAGTACCGTACGGCAGAAAAATTGCAGGGGCTACAATGAAAGACACGTAACTTTTTCCTTCGTACTCTTTAAGCATTGCAAGTGGGAACCGCGTGCACAAATACATGTGTTACGTACAATCACCAGCATAAATGTGAAACGCTGAATTGTGACATCTATACTCAACAATGTGCTATGTAATGTGTCGTGTTGTTTTTATTAAAGTGTTAAGACTTTTATAAGTCGCGTTTCTCAGGGTACACATACAGAACTGCCCAGATATACGCGGTTTAGTTAAGCACAGACGTCTGTGGCTGGTTCATGTGAGCGCACTCACCTTTGTGTATTGCGAACAATATATGATTAGAAACTGCGGCACTCGCGAGTCAGCTAGCACTTGTTTGGGCATACCTAGACATCAAAAAGAAGGAGGTCTTCGTTGGTTCGTTTGTTTGTTTTATACAATAACATTATTAATAAACCTGTTCCCATGTATACCAATTATTACCCCGCATGATCACTCGTCATTAAGAACTATAGAAGGGTGCCCATCTGGAGCAGTATGATCATCATCCGCACATGTAAATAGCAGAGGACAGTTAGTTCATAGCCGAAGCTGCGTCCCCATGTCCCGCGTTCGTCTCCATGTATCATGCTCATAACCATACTAAACATTTCAGTGTCGTTCATTTTTTTCTGCTCATGAGCATTGTTGTGGTTGATCGGTAACCTGTGATGTAGCACAAAGCGACGGACACGCATTTGCAAACGTCGATGGGCTCTCGACTAAGCCTAATTCAGCTTGGCGGTATCTTTTGTGAAATAAATCGATGTTAGCATTTAACAGCATAAAAATAACGCACGTTGCCACAATACCATTTCCCAAACAAGTACCATGCACAGCGTGCCCGCGTTGAAAAAAAAAAAAAAAGACAGCGGCAATGCTACTTCTGGCTTCTTTTCATACCAAAATGAATTCTCACGCTCAGTTAGGTTCACATCATCGCGACGATGAGCAATACATTGTGTGTGGTCTATATGCTATGTTTGTTTCTTCTGGTGTGTTTGAGTTGAGTGAGGCTGTCATCACAGGAAGGTTAACATATAAGGCCTTTGCGCAGGATGTTTTACAACAATAAGCTACAAATATGTGATCCAAAAAGATACGAGTACACAAGTACGATGGCCACACAAACAAGATCAGCGATGTTCTCACACCCATACATATTAACACGCGAGATTAGCTATAGTTCGAACAACGTGCACATAAGCCAAGTACTAGATTTTCGAACAACGCAAGACTTCAGTGTTAACAGTGCAGTAAACAAGCGTAAGCTCCAGAGTCATGTTTTTTTTTTTTTTACAATTGCGGACAGAACGATCCGAATGTCAAACATACAGTGTGCAGTTGGGCAATGAGCGTGGGTGTATATATATATAATATATATGTAGCGCAAATATTTACATATGTGCACATCAGAAGGTATTCAGACCATATATCAGGCGAGGACGCCCCACCACAGACTCTAACGGCAAACATGTGGTATTCTACTATCAGAACACGGACCTACACTAACCTTACACTACCTTCACCTCGCCTCCATGCATTAAAAAAAACAGACACACATAAACTGCAGCAGTTCAGTGTCGGAAGTTGTCGCTCTATACCGCGAGGATATATCGAAATTTGTTATTGCGAAACGAGAGTTTGCTTTTTGAAAATTGCCTATCCGTAATGTTTAGCGCTTGTTACTTACATGTCCTTTTTTTTAGTGACTAGCATCAACAGGCAAGCATTTGAATATCTGTTCCACGAACTTTTACCGCCACACAACGTCAAGCTATTCAACCTCTTATGAATTCTGAGAGCGCCTAGATAAATTGACGGCAAAGCTTGCAAGGCCAGATTCACCTGCAGCAAACAGTCCTCCCCCATACGACGCATCCGGTGTTCTCGTCATTGGAGAAAGAGTACACTTTGTCTCCAGTTTTTTGTGGTGCGGAAACATAGATGACAGACGCGCCAACATCCATAAAAACACGGGAATTTTGAACCGACTCTGTTCACAACTTTCTCATTGACCACATGCATACTCCAAACTATGTTCGTATACCTCGCTCCTCGAGAAGAATATTTTTGTGCGGTAGTGGCTAAGGAGGCGTAGGGGGAGGGTGGGGGGGGGGGGGGGTTTAGTTGAAGCTTCTGATATTTACATAAGCTTTTCTGCGGAAACACAGAGAATGTTTTCTTTGCGCACTTCGCGATTTCCTCATTTTCAATGCATCCCCCATTCAACAGAGAACAGGCTATAGGGTGTAATCAGGCTTTCAACGCGTTCACAGAGCCCTGAAAAAGACGGCAGACCTCCCTATGTAAGCACTGATGATGTTAATATAGTAGCATGCAAACAGCGAGGATGGACTAAGAAGGAAATGTCGGCAAGCTGGATTTAACACGAGGTCGTGCAATTCGCGCTTTACTTTCACTTCAAGCGCAAGTGAGCCAGCTTGCGCAGGTCCCCAGTGAGTAAATGGAGAAGCGCTGTAGAAACTCCGATAAACCCTATACATTCAGTAAAGCGATAGCAGATCGCATAAGTGAGGTGGTGGTGCGCCTTTTAAGCACTGATCTCTGTAAGCATAGTAGATAGGCGCCGAGTGCAATATGATTGCCTTAACACGGCGTTTGCGACTTCTGGCCCGTCTCTTAATTGTGCCCACACGCACAACGTTAATAAGGCAGCCTTATTAGTTTGATGGATGACAATGACACTAACTTTCTGGGTAGCCCCTTCCATCGAGGGTGCGGTCACTTTGTGGTTACCCGCCACCTGTCACGTACTCGTAGACATTCCGCCGCCATGCTGGTATTGTTTAGGATCGCCCTGAAAGCTGCACGCAGGACTTGCCTCCGACGGGGAGTTTTGCGGGCTCCTGAAAGACTTCAGCAAGTTTGCACCATTGGAGATGTGCTTACGGTGTCAGTGCTAAGCTGCGGCCTTCGAAATGGTCGCAATATCAAAGGCGACGGGGCCCCGAGGCGATGCCACAGCTCTGCCCGTTATCGAAACAGTAGGCGAGTCAGATCGGAACACTGCCGACCCGCAATATTTACGCTACCGTTGTTATTGTACGTCTAGCCTTCAAATATCTGCCAAGAGACCGGTACGGCGACGACAGTCAGAGGTCACTAAGCGTGCCATTCGGCGTGCCGCGCCAACATATTTCACAATTCAGGTAGCCATAGCGAAGCTCCTAGAAGTCAAGTCGTGGTAACTTTAGTACTACTAAAAGTTTAGCGGTACAATTTCCTAAGCGATTTGTACATGGAACCTTGGCATCGAGATTTACGAAATGAACTCCCGAATAAAACAAGCTTAAAGAAGACGGCGGTTAGCAGCGAATATTCCCTGAAACGGTCAGGTTATAGCGGCCTCGAGCAACCATACGATTCCCTGTACAAGAACTCTCGACGCGTATTCGCGCTGTTACTCCCCCTGGTCCGTGCCTGTGCAACAGCACACCAGGATCGCGAGAGAGCGCTTGTGAAAAAGGATCGGCCAGCATTCGATTGAGATTGGTTTACTTACACAACGAAGAGGGAAACAGCTTCATTTTCCTGGCCGCCACCGAGAGTGTTTTCCACCGGACAACTTCTACCTCAATGTTGGTCAGGCCCGTAGCCAGGAATTTTTTTCGAGAGGGAGAGGGGGGAGGGGGTGTTGGGGTCCCACATTATTATTGCGCATTCTAAAGTTAGACGGATTATTGTAGTGTACGCCAGGAGGCGCTTAGTAGGGGTGCTATACAGGATGGCCCGAGTTTGGCGAAACTCGGAATATTTCCGAGCTATGGCGACACCCCCTTTTGAACAAGCTGACAGTGCAATCAAATCCATTCCTCAGCGCGCTCTGCGTTCCATTGGCTGCGATGGAACGCGGCGTCACGTCAAGGGCGGTCAACAAAGTTGGGTGGTGTCTTAAAACCACCGGCATCTTCTTTCATTTGTTTGTCGTCCCACTGAGTGCAGAAGCGTTCCCATGAAAGCAAAGTGTCAGAAATTTTTACTGACGCTATCTTTTAGAGGTACGGACTCTTTAAATTCCTTTTTAGGCGTTTAATGTCTGCACTAAGTATCCTTTAGAATAATCAGCACCATGGCCTCTGAGATCAGCTCCGGCCGAGTGCCTTACAGCACCGCGGCCGTAGCTAATCGCCGAGGCCACGTGTGTAATCATCATGGTTGGCCTGTACATTCTAGCGCGTTGCTCGGGCGGCACGCGTACTCTTTGTCCTCTTATTCATCGTCTGCTCGCTCCCCGAGCACGTGCGCCCAGCTGATTAGCTAATTGACTGGGCAGTATACCTAGCTAATTAAGCCAGGACATGCTATGCCCAAGCTAATAAGCGAACTCATGCTAAGACTGAGCTCATTAAGCCACATCTTACTAAGACCACGCTAATGGAGCCGTGTAATGCTAAGACCGAGCTAATTAAGACAATTTCAATTAACACGCCGCTAAATAGGGGCGCGCTAATTAAGAACATTTTAATGAGGACGTTACTCACTAATACCATACTAATTAGTATCGTGCTAACTAGATTTATGCTAACTAGATACTTACTAAATAAAAACAGGTTAATTAAACCTGTTCCATTAATGTGATGTTGATTAAAACATGACCAATTAAGACAGTACTCAATATCATGTTGATTAAGACCTAGTTAAATAATACCACATAATTGAGACCGAACTGACGTAGTCTTCACTCCGAAGCACACCGTGCAGACTGAGTAGACCAGCCATGTAAAAAGCTGGAAGAAGCTAGGTGATCACAAGCTCCTCCGATGGCTCCATGGCAGCCTTGCACTAGTGCAGGCTGACCAAATTATTTAATATGCAAAGAAGCTGCTGCTTAGCGTCCACCACATGAAACGCTTGACAGGCACACCGGCACTATGACAGTCACGAGTTGAACTGGGGCCTTTCCAGAATCAACGAGGTTGCACCCGAGTTCGCGCGTTAATTAGTTTGATTGACAGACGCCCGCGGCGAATATAAGGCCAGCCCACCGAGTTTGCTTTTGAGAGGAGAAGTGCTCACTCCGCAGCGCCAGCGATCGACACGATTCACCTACGAGCCCATTCTCACAGACTATGCTCACACGCACGAAGAACTAAATGTTATATCATCACGTGGCTACGATGCCTCGCATTCAATTTCACCGCGCTTATGACGTAAACCACTCACAGCCATGAAGCAAGCGCCCCTGGTGGTATTTGAGGCGAGAAATGTTAATGTTTACATGTTTGTGGAGACGTTGTTTCTACCGATTCGTTGCTGCAGAATGATTTTCAGACGTGCAATGCAAGTGGCAGTAACTTGTCCGTTTATTTATCTGTAATATTCGAGAGAAGCCAAACGAGCTACACGCGAGTGCTGCCTGTGCGCCCGTGTTGCCTTCTAGAGTGGAAATTTCCATGCTACAGATGGACCAAAATGAACTTGCCTGAAAGAGGACAAACGCTCGCAAACACCCCTGTGGGAGGCGCGATGTTCAATTTGCGAAAAGATAGCGCGACAATCCCGCTGACGTCGCTGCATTGTTGAAATGCTGACTGAGTGGCAGCGCTGACGCGTTCGCACGCGGTGTTCCTTTGAAAACCGCCGCAAATGCAGCACATGCGTTTGTGATGCCATGCTCGTTCTTGTAGCCGTTTTCATCAACACTGCTGTCGCGCGCTTCGCACTGCCTTCCTATCATGGCCGCCGTAGTGCAAGCTCAGAGCAAACCCGTGTTCCCGAGAAGCTCGGGCCATCCTGCAAAGCACCCTAGGTGGACGTTTTTGTAAGCAAAATGTTTCCCAGGTCACAATGACGGGCGTTAAGTGTCTCACACTCTATCCGACAAAATCTACTCGTACTTTTAATCGTAGTGATTTTCGGAAGCACCCAGCGCTCGCAATCTCAGGGAACGTGCGCCGCAAGACAAACGATGTAAACTCAATAAATAAATAGAATGAGCAACCACCGTGTGCCACGGTCCACATTTCGCGGCCGAAAAAACAAAACAAAAAAAACTGGAAGATGATACTCGTTAAGGATTATACCAGCGTGCATAATATGTTCACAATCCCGTATGGGGCAATACGCCTTTAGTATACTCATAGAGTGGAACCTTGGAAAATGGTCGTAGATCACGCGCCAAGCACGTAATCCTCGGACGACTTCAGAAACACTTGTTTAACTGCTCTACATCTTGCGCAGCACGCATTACCTAATATGACCGATTTCAATTGTGAAATAGCCAAAGGAAATCTTGTCTCTCCCAGCAGAAAATAAAAGAGTCTATTCGCAGAAGGAAAATGAGCTTTTCAGAGGGTAGTTCCGAAGTAAATTACACATAAACAATAAACAACATAACGGATACGCAGTGCGAAACATTTCATTAGTATAAAGACTACTGATAAAAAAATTACTAATTAGCGTAAGTCTACGTTTAGAAGGAATTATAAAACAAAGGTTAGTTAAAGGCACTATGCGATGAGTTACAAATCATGGAAAGAAATTGTGTGCGGAATGTAGAACCTCATTCCTACAAGTGACATTAGTACATATAGTTTTGTTAATTTGGAGACGTCAGCCCTGCGAGTGCTTATGAAAGCCTCTTCTGGTCCGCTAAATGCACCAATGATTTTGGTGTTAGGGAAGCACTTGTTGACCTCTTTCGTAACTCGAAGTTGAGTATTGCTTGGCATCTCCTCTCGTTCATTTCATCCCGGTACTGCTCCTCTTTTCCCTTTCTTTGCATGTAAAAGTAGAATGCCGTTACATAGTTTCCTGTCTGTTTTGCGTTGATCACTACTGATGCCTCTCTATCTAGTCGCTTGTACCAGTAGGCGACTTTGAAGAAATGCACCCCACTTTGTTGTTCCCGCTACTCGAACTGCAGAGACCGGCTCATGACATGGGCTGTTCTGCCACCTGAAAGCTGCGCTACGAAGTGGTGACCCTGGTTTTATTTTCACGACCATAGCTACTCTCAGGAGTCCTAGGAGTAGACAGGGAGCAATTATTGCGAGCAACAAGCTCTTGTGACAACATTCAGGAAGATTTACCCTTCATAACAGTTTGGAGTAAATGTAGCTGCGGTGTACCACCACTGCGCTGGACGAGAAATAAAAATCACGCAATATATTTTGTCTCAACTCATTCTCGTAATTTCGCTGCGAAGATCTTGGACACTGGCTGTGTGCGCTATTAACGTCAATAAGAATTAATGAAAACATGCCCGCACACACAATTCACACAAACGCAACTCTTGAAAAAGCTTCTGATGACTGTTAAAGTGGCCGTTTACACTCTCTACAGACACACTTCGTTAAACTTTCGCACCACAGCGTTCCACGAAGCGGACCTTGTCCTCTCACTGAGCGCACTCGTGAAGTTGAACAAGCTTCATCGCACAACCGAAGAGAATACGCGTTAGTGGTTCATCGACGTGATTTATAGTGCAGTGACTGAAGAAAACGTTGGTTTATACATTGGCCATGTCGCAGGCGTGGTCATTGAAGGGGGCTTTTATTGGGAAGCTCGCTCTTCTCGAAGCATTCGGAGCACACCGAGTGAGTGCAGTTTGGTGAGCAGTCAAACGCACAGAAGGCATAAAGAGAAGAAGAGATCTTTCCGACTGCCCACTTTTGTCGTCCAGGAACACGAGCTTCTCCGAACACCACCGGTTTCACTTAATGCGGGCAGATGTCGCGTAGGAGCCACGTGTGGCGTAGCGCTGGCTTTAGTCGTACACGGGGTGCCAGCAGTGTTGCTCCACCCTGGGCCGCACGTGCAGGCGCTGGCTGCTCGGCAGCATCTGTTGGGCTCCCGGCGGCGCCACTTTGTCCATGGGCACGAGCTCCATGTGCGCGACGTGCTTATCCGGCGCGTAGCTAGTTCTCCGGCAGGAGTCTCGCGTTGGCACGGTCCCCGTGGACACGGTCATACGCGATCTCTGCGACCAGCCGCCTGCAAAGAGGGAACGGGGAGTCGCCGTTAGACACGCCGCCCCCTCTTTGCCCGGTGGCGGCACCAATCGACCGTTTGCGCTCAGCCATAGCTTGTATTTGCGTCCATATTTGGCCGCGAATACGGCTGGCAGATCTCAGAAAACTATGCTTCCGCAACCGGCACCACAGTCCTTTTCGGACAGGTGGGCTTACGCTTATGACGTGGCTGAAGCTGCTTCGTTTTGACCAGAAAATCCTAATTTCGCGTCTTAACCTGATTATTTAAATTCTGGGGTACTGCGTGCTAATACCGCGATCTAATATTGAAGCGCTCCCCCGAATGCGCTCCCGGATGCCCATATTGAACACAGCGACAAAAGAAAACCTTAGATATGCGTGTGGATCTAGTTATCATCGTCCGTATTAGGCGTCAACGAAGGTATATACTGCTGCATATATTCTCGGCTGGCACTCTCGCTTTAAAACTGGGCCTTCCTCTTCAAACCAAACCAACATATGGTCGCCAATGTGCTCTTCGTTAGTGCGCGGTAAGACATAGCCCATTTAATCTGCTCCTGCAGGATATTTACTCTAACAAAAAGAGCCTTAGTGTCAACACTGAACATTCACCTAATACAATAATCTCAATCTCTTCAGCTAAGACACGTTCTTGGTCGATAGAATAACTCCGCATGTACATCTCACGCAACGAACGTTCTTTTCAACTTTCTTTAAGATATTTCTCACAATGGATACTTCAGAATGAGTGCTGTAGAGTATTTTGCGTACGTGTTCCATCTGTCGTGCACGGTCGTTTCTGATCCCACTCACCAAGCGTTAGCAAGCAAAGCGTGCCGCCAGACAAACCTCTGCATAACGAATGCCTATAGAGACTGTGAATCTAAAGTGATGTTAAAAAATTGGGGCAGCTACGCATTAGAGATGCGTACACCGAGGAAGGCAGCGGAGCTGTTGGCCTCCCCCTCCTCCTTTCCCTCCTCCTCACCCTCACTTCCCTTTGCCACACCCAGCTATAGTATACAATGCATGGCTATGCTATGATGTACCCTCTGCCCTCCCTTCACTCCTCACCTTCACATCACGCATCCTTACCGTCACTTCCATTTCTCACCCCCTGCTAATCTATAGCATCGAAGGCTATGCCATGCTTTGCCCTCTTCCCTCCTCCTTTCCTTTCTCCTTACCCTCACATCACTCCTCCCCACCCTCAATCTCCTTTCTCACCCTCTTCATGTACCATACTATGCATGGCTGTGCTATGCTAGGAGCTGCTTGGCACACACTCGCTTTCTGTGGCGCAAACCCGCCGAGTTTTTGCATCACACGCCGGCATCTCACACCCCAAGCTTAAAAAGCTCCGCTGTTAAAAAATACGTGGGCGGGTGTGGGAGAGAGGGGGGGGGGAGGAACGTCGCGACGGCGTACGTATATCAGCAGTACGGTCGCAAAATTGTACTACCAGGCTGCAGCAGGGCCTGGGAGTATGAGGAAATCGCATGTAAGCCTGCTTAAAAACCGTGGTCATTGCAACAGCGTGGCCGTGAAAAAAAAATGCTGCCGCAATTCAGCACGAACGGGACAACGTACAAAGCACATGAAAACCATAAGGTGTTAGCCTTTGTTTCATCTTAATCCGAGCTCCTCTTGGGATACTTGCACTTAGTCTAGTGCGCATGACGCAAACAGAACGAACGGCCCCCTCAGTGATATTTATTCGAAGACGTTTAAATCAAGTGCATATAATTACTGTTCCTGTGCATTTTCGTTTGTAGTGTTTTGCGAGTGGACAGCAGGCTTCCTCTTCATACGCAATTATCTCGCATACAGATTGGCTGTAAAATCAGCTAAAACAGACAATCGAGCGTGGTGATGCATAAATATTGTTCTCTATCCCACAAAAATTAAAAGGAATGCGCGCGAGAGTAAACGCAGTAGCCAAAGAGTGAGATTAAGCATGTGAATAACTCCGTCGAGTACGCTAAGAGATAGGTTTACATATTCCCACTGTCATGGGGAAAAAACCAGATATAGGGCAGACCGTCCGCTGTATAACGTTCGATGCTAATGGCAGATTCGGAGCTGCCCACGAGCTCTGCGAGTAAGCACATCTCTCTGACGTGTACAAACGTCTCTTGATATGCGATTGGTACACGACGTCATGGCAAATGTAACGCGACGTTGAAAGTGCACTACTGGATCCAAAGTTACCCAGGGCGTCCTACGTGCGGCCATCTGCTTCCGCTGTTAGCTGCCGCAACACACGAAACAAACGTTTCGGATAACCGATCGTATCCGCCTGCTACAGCGTCTCTGTCTGCGTCCGAGTCGTTGCACGTATCAAAACTAGATATATCCGAATCGGAGCTGTCACCATCGAGCCACAAAAGTAACGCCGCGCGCTGCGACGAGTTGTCTATGACGTCCGCGGTCACCGCGAAAGCCGCAGCTACCATAGCGCCACTAAGCGTATCGTGAGCCTTGAAGGAAGGAAAAAGCGCGCCTGAAGGAAACGGATCACGCGGAGTTCCGGTCCACTTCGCCGTTCATTATGGAGCAGCTTTGACTGCTCCAAGGAGCGGTCGCGGCTCGCAATCTGCTCTCGATCTCTCACTGCTACGAAAGTTCTTGCTCCGAAAAGCGCAGAAAAAGTTGCTCCGACTCCTCCTCTGGAATTCATCATATACGTCAGATTACGGGCATACGTGCCGGCTACTCACAGTGTTAAGCGACTCGGAGCGCCATAAACAGCGATGATCCCTCCCTCGCCTCCTTCTCACGCAAGATGGAACAAAAGTAGCTGGGAAATAAAAAAAAAAAGAAAGATGCACAAAGAGAAAGGGAGATCTGAGAACCCCTTCCTAAGAATCACAAAAGCAGAACAGACGAGGGTAAGCCTCCTATCCCTCTCATATAGCGCCATTGCTTCTCCACGATCCCTTTCCTCTCTCGAAGCCGAGACAGAGTTCATAGGATTCAAGGGGTGCAGGTAAATTAATTTGTTTTGGCCTTTCGCACGTAGGCGGTTCTTCTTATCTTGCACCGTCTTTCTCCGCTACCATCCCGTGTTCAGACATGTGCACTGGAATGATTATGTAGAGCTATAGTAGTTTAAGCTTCGTCTTTCCTTCCCGTAGTCTTTCGCTCTTTCGGTGTTAAAACTCAGCGCAACTCAATCATGAACGTGCACCAACTACACCGTTCATTACACTGCTTGACGCCGGTCGTTTCCGGGATGCGGAGCATAGATGAGATCGCGAAAGACGCGTGGAGGCCCGATTATGCTCTGTGAGTTTGCGTCTTGCTTAGCTTGCTAGCTAATGACCCGGTCAGAGCGCAAGTTACGCTACGATGAAGGCAGCTTCTCTTTTACGCCTCCTCGGATATCGTGGCATAGATGCAGGCGTAGAGCTTCCTACAAAGAAACTACTAGTATAGGGAACACTGACGCTAGTGTGTACGGTAGCTGTAAGCATGGCCGAACAGCCAGCATGTGAAGAATGGGAAGTTATGACTAGTACTTCTTCATTATGACCTCAAAGGGCTTTGTGACTTGGCAAACCTATAGTTTTCAACGAATCATTTCGTCATGCATGAAACAACTCTCAAGGTGCTGCACATTTGCGTAGAGTATTTTGGTCTTTTCTGCTTACATAAAAATTGGGGCAGCTATACGCGCTAGTACCACGAAGAGTGTGGAAACAGTGAAGCAGGTGGCCTAGCCCTCCTCCTTTACCTCGTCCTCACCCTCACTTCCACTTCCCACTCTCTTGCTATACTATGCTATACATGACTATGCTATGCTTTCTCTCTCTATCTTTCCCTATCTATCTCCTTCTTTCTCTCTCTCTCTACTTATTTCTGTTTCTTTCTATCTCTTTCTGTCTCTTTTTCTTCTCTCCGTTTTTCTCTTTCTTTCTGTATTTTATTCTTTCTATCTTTCTTTTTCTCTCTCTTCTTTTCGTTCTCTCGCCCATAGCAACGCAATCACATCGTTCCCATAAATGCTTCTTCTGCTACCACGCCTGGATAGCCGATTGGCTACGGCGCTCGCCTTCGGACCGTGGGTACCGGGGTTCGAATCCAGCCTCGGCAAGTAGTTTTATCTCTTTTTATTTCTTTCTTCTCCTCTTCCTCTCCACTTCGCCTAGCAGGGATTTCGCTTAATGGGGCTTGCCCATTTCCTGTGGCACATACCCGTGTCCGATTATGATAGTTTCTGCGCGCGATTTGCGTAGGAACGGCAGCTTAAACAGCTACGCCGTTAAAAATAAGGCTGGTTCACAGTTTGAGCCAATCGACAAATATGTTGTTGTAAGCAAGGTAACAAGATTCTCTTAAGCCACAATGCCGGAGATCAAACAAATCCACGTACTATGCACAATTTCCACGATATCTGTACAATAGCAGCGCAGTACTTCGATCTACTAATTTCCGTAGAAGATCATATTGACATAAAGGAAACAACGACGAAGCCGTGTACTCGACCGATAGCCAACATACGTTTAGGCAGCCTCATCTTTTTAAATGCGAAGCATTTCTTAGCAAAACTAAGACACTTTGAGCGGTTCTATCTATCTATCTATCTATCTATCTATCTATCTATCTATCTATCTATCTATCTATCTATCTATCTATCTATCTATCTATCTATCTATCTATCTATCTATCTATCTATCTATCTATCTATCTATCTATCTATCTATCTATCTATCTATCTATCTATCTATCTATCTATCTATCTATCTATCTATCTATCTATCTATCTATCTATCTATCTATCTATCTATCTATCTATCTATCTATCTATCTATCTATCTAACTGTCTGGTCATGACACGAATAACGTGGAAATCCTGTCGCCTACGTCGTAAAACTCTTTCCTCCACATACGTGTGGCATATACCCGTATACCAAGGCCCGTGGTATACGGGTATGCGCCACAGGACCCCAGATATTATTATTATTAATAATGCGCCACAGGTGATTGACAGCTTGTATCTGCCCAGGAACAGACACCGGCAGCGTAGACCCGAATGCAAAGAATAAAAATTAGAATCCCAGCAGGAATCGAACCTAAGTATTCTGCGTGGCAGTCAGCTATTCGACGCCAGGTCTAGAAACCGCTTTGGAAAAAGACCCTATGCAGGCGTATACATAATGTCAGTGCAATGTCAGTTGTGGTTGTAATGCTGGCTATCTAATTTTATAACGAAGCAATAAACACGAAATATGTACTCCTATGATACATGCATCATGTCGGGTTAACGTCAGTTGTGGTTCCAGTGTTGGCTCCGCTTTTATAGCAGTCTAATAAACATTACATTTGCATTCCTATGATTCAGCAGGCTATATTCAAGCGTTGCTCGACCCCAGAGGAGTACGCGAACGGATGTTACGTACGATATTCACATCATCGCACCGTAGCGTGCACTTTGTTTCGATAACACAGACGTCTGCGAATGTGAGTGCTGACACTATGTCAAACCATACGTTGCCTTTTAAACGTGAGTGTAGTCGGCGTGCCTGGTGAGCGCAGTATGTACACACAACTCCTCCATTAAAAAAACACGTCGATCCACCTCGTAACGCTTGACTCAAAACAAAAATTGAAATATGTAGCATAGAGCTACTGGCTGACTGCTTCGCATTAAACCGATTCCCACAAGGTGTGGGATCTGCCAAAATGTCTTTTTTTATCTCTAACTTACGGGTGTCGTTCGCGTTATTCTAAACAAATTTAATGTAGAGATATGCCTACACCCAGGCATTCATGTCTCATTGGGGACAGTAGAGAGAACGCTCAGCGGGAAAAAAAAAGCAATAACGCAA
The DNA here is from genome assembly GCF_013339695.2 of Rhipicephalus sanguineus. NCBI lineage: Eukaryota > Metazoa > Arthropoda > Arachnida > Ixodida > Ixodidae > Rhipicephalus > Rhipicephalus sanguineus. The sequence goes on from NC_051176.1 coordinate 121,918,528, forward strand.
GAGAGCGCGTAAAAATAAAAGAAAGAAAGAAAGAAAGAAAGAAAGAAAGAAAGAAAGAAAGAAAGAAAGAAAGAAAGAAAGAAAGAAAGAAAGAAAGAAAGAAAGAAAGAAAGAAAGAAATAAATAAATAAATAAATAAAAGGCGATTCGCCAAGGCGCACTTAGAAGTCAAACAAGGAAAGAAGACAGGAACCTCGCGCAGTGGCTTTTGAGATGGATCGCGTGCGAGAGGCATTAGCGTAGGTTATTACCTTCGCTTTACTATTCATTCGCAACTTTTGCAATCGGTTCCTCCTTACAAGGCGACAATTTGGGCTCGCCGAAAGAGCCGAACGGGTCCATTCAAACCAAAAGAATCAGAAGTAGCAACTGTAACAGAAGCATCCATACGTGTATGAGGACGAACATGAATGGAATACAAGTGAGGGGCAATAGAACGGTAGAAAACAAACAAACAAACAAACAAACAAACAAACAAACAAACAAACAAACAAACAAACAAACAAACAAACAAACAAACAAACAAACAAACAAACAAACAAACAAACAAACAAACAAACAAACAAACAAAAACAAACAAACACATATGTAGTCGTTGGCTAAGGCTTTATAGAAACAACGAATAAACGAAAATAAAGGAGAGCAAGAAAATCACTCGCGTCGTACACTTTCGGGTCGATATCTCCGGCTTTCTTCGAGTCTGGAACACCGTGGTCTGGACGAATTTATTTCCCACCAGGAACACTCTCGCACAATCCGATGGTGCGCAAATCTGTGCCGGTTTTATTCTTCGGCGTACGCACCCGCCGAGTGATGCCGCGGGCCTAACACTCCGCTTTCCGCTGGGCTGCTCAGCAGCGTGCAGCGGGGGTGGGGTGTCGTTTCAAGTTGTCGTCTCTCGCCACGGGCCGGATTTAACGCCGACGTTCCACGTCGGTCGCGCGCAGTGAGGCGCGCACGTGCGCCGCTCATTTGACAACGGGCCCTGCTTGCCCCGTCGGAGCTGACTTAATTCCCTCCGTACACGGACGCGAAGCGCCGATTTTAATAGGCTCCTTGCGCACGTCCCGGAAATTGCGCGGCCGCTTCCCGAGACGCTTCGGTGTCTTGCGAGGTGGGAACCATTCTCGAACCGCAGAGAAATTAAGCCCTGTCCAAAGCAGGAGGAAACTAGCTGCCAGTAACCAAAGAATCGGCGTCGCCTTCTGTACACGTCTGGGCGTAATTCGTCGAGCCCGCCTATGTCTCCCCCTTTTCTCACGCACAAACAGAAGAGCTATAAGAAAGAAACGACGCCGGCTGGCCGACAAAAAGAAAACAGGTGTCTGCGCAGAGTAGGGAAACGGGTAAATAAACTAGTACAGCTTTTTTTTTTTCCTGAGCAGTTACTTCGAGCATGAATTGTAAGTGACTCCCATCCACGATAGGAGAGGAGTAAAAGAAATATGATCCGTGAATCTCACACTAAAAGCGGAATCTGTCTGAAACGAAGTTTTTTTTCAGGAGTGTACAAATTGCGCGTGTCGCAACAACGAGATGGCAATTGCGCAGGACAGCGGCCAGAACCCGATGCATGCCCAGTAGTGCGGAATGGCGACAGATGTAGACGACGGCACGTCGACGACTGCATGATTACGAAGGTATCCTGCCTGCATGCATGAAAACCGTACCGTGAAGCCGACGCGATTGTGATTACCATGATGACGCAACGCTGGCGAACTGACGACGATGAAAGATAGAGGATGGAATTACAATTGTTTGACGACCGAGTGGACAATGGCAGAGCGACAATAACAGGGTGAAGATAGGGTGACGACGGTAGAACGGTGACGGTGTGACCACGATGACCTGGGGACCACGACATGACGACGAAAGTGTGCTTTTTGGACCACACGTCTGCTTCTGCATGTAGATGATATGCCAGCCCGGGCCGCCTCCATCGCTTTGCACTATTATATGCGGTACTGGTGAGCACCTGTCCTCGGGTGACATTCGTGTGAGTGAGCAGCCAGCACCTGCCGTACAGCTATAGTATAGTGGCACATAAGGCCGAGACTGGCCCAAGTTGTATAAAATTTTCAGGAGTAGCGGCGACACCTCCTTCCTGAATGTCCAGTGACAACGCGGAAATACCATAGCATTGACACTACCGTGCGGCGAGCTTGAACGTTGGGGCGCTTCAAAGAAACATTGTGACTGGTGATGAGTGACACTTATATTGGGGTGTGGTGTGGTGATATGGGGGTTCGGCACAGCACTGTACGCGGGATCGCTCACAGGCCAACGCATGTGCGTTGTTGCGTCGCGCTGCGCGCACCTTCTTGGTGGCCTGCCGACGCTTCAGTTTTAAAAAAATGATCGTGTTTTCAACATAACCTGAAAAGAGGAAACCGGGCGGGTTTTGCCTGCATATCCGCAAGGTCAGATCCGCCTGCAACCTACAGCACACTCCTCATCCTCCTCCAAGTTGTATAGCACCATTAGGAGTGAATATTGACAGAGTGCGCATATTACACGGCGTTGTATACCTTTTTGAAAGAAAGATAAGGCAATAGGATGTATGATGGGGTGCATACACTCTAATGAGCCACGATAATTATGAAGTATATGAAGCACTGCCCAATAAGTGGATCTAAAAACTTCGGCTAAATAATTGTTGCTGGCCTGTGATCTAATGACAGAGCATACAAGTGTTAAGAGCAGCGAGGAAACAATGAGAGAGACGATACTACGCAGCCACACGTTCGGTCCGCTGTGCAGCGCGTTCGCGCCTCAGTGAAGTGCGAAGCCGGTGGAGCAACGTGATGTCCATGCGCGAAAACCCCTGCAGCACCGGTCTGAACAACAGCGGTGACTACAATAGCGTCGTCTATTTTGTTAAATTTGCCTCGTGAGCAAGGACACGAACAGTGGGTTACGCGATGTGCAAAAGGCAGCATTGCATTCTTTGTGGCTTCCCGGTAACGTAAAAGAGTGGCTGCCCTGCCGTATAACGGACGGCTTCCTTGTTTATAGAATTTGCAACAAGAAACCTTGCAAACAAACTTATTAAAAATTCCTTCATTTAAACAAGCATAGGACAGTTACAGAAGGAATTTGCCCGGGGGGCTTGTTAGAAAGCTGGCCGGGGTTGCGTAAAGTGACAACGGAACGGTCTTGTCGTTGTCTTATCTTGTGGATATTCCGCTCGCAATTTTCGGCATGGTTGTGCAGGAAGATGGCATCACATCTAGAAAACCAAAACGGCGACACACTTATCAACAGAAAGTACACAAAGGTGGTTCCGGAATGCGGTAACGATTGCGAGATTGTTCGGAGTTCGCAGAAACACTTCAGCGAACATCTTTTCTTGTTGGTCCTGGAAGCAACCTTAAAAAAACAGCATTGTCAGTTCATTCCTCACTCCACAGACCATTCAGCATTCTTTTTAGCCGAAAGTTGTCTATTCTATTCTTCGAAATGCCTGTTCCTTCGCTGCCAAACAAGAGGATTGGTCACGCAGAACGTTTACAGAATTTCAAGGGATGCGCAGCCTGCATGCTGTTTACGAGCATTCTTAAGACGTTTCTATCGAATGTTCGAAATCTGCGGCTTGTGACTAACACGACGAGAGTTTACATTCCATTGTCGTGCATTGTATACTTCCTCAGAGGCCCACAACAGCTTTTCGGGACGCCCTTGTTGCCGGTTCGCAAGGAGCTCCCGTGAACATTCGTTCTTCATCGTCAGCCTCGGATTCTCTGCGCGAGACTTCTATTATATTTCTCATCTGCCTCATGAGTCGCATTGCTCAGAAACATAAGTAAAGGTACCAGCACTGCGCGTGTCGCATGCCTGCGAGGCAGTGCTGGGAGACGGTGGAAGAAACGCAGTTCCCGGATTCCCCTAAAATGAGCCCCGGGTGAACGGCACCTCGCAAATTCACTTTGCACCCTCTTCTTTGTCGAGACTTGAAAAACGATCTTGAATCGGTGCAAGTTCCTTCACGCGTCAGTGACGTTGCAAAAAAAAAAAAAAAATGAAGGGGAAATAAAGGGCCGCAGCGACTGCATGTCTGCTCACACTGAGCAAAAAAAAAAAAAAAAAAAGAAAGTCAAGAATTTGGAAAACGTGCCTTCCGTAATAAGAAACGGAGACGCTATAAATACCAAATAATCGGCAGCAATTCCAACGCCTTCGCTCGCAGGCTCGTGTCACACGCTCAATATCATCTATACGTATAAGACAAAAAAAAAAAAAACATTGAATACAATGCAGAATGGAATTGGCACTCATTCTATCTACAGGCAAGTGGAAGCAAATAAGGAAGGAGCAGAGAGCTCGCTAGCTATGCAGGTTGAATGACTGAATGATGTGCTAATACCTTCTGGAGCAATTTTCGTCACTTTGCAGACTCTCGCTGCTATTTGCTTGCGAGAAACATCACGGGATCGCTGATTTTTCAATTACATTATCCCCAACGCGAGACGTGTCTTTTTTTTTTTTCTCTGTCTGCGCATGCAAACGCTTCAGCTTGTTTCTGGCGTGTAGTTTCACCGAGCAGGCAGTGATGACATTTCGGAATTCGGATTATTTTTTTCTTCTAGAGGTGCGGAACAGCATGGCTGTCTAGGTTTGACACTTAGTATTTATTGCATTTGTCGCTACTTTGTTTTCTTTTATTTCCTTTTTGCGAAGCGCCTTTCAAAAGAGTAAGGCCCTCGCGGAACGTGTGTGAGTTTGTCAGGGCAAGTGAGTGGCGCTCTATGTTTTCTTTTTGTGACGACTGCTTATTAAGAAGGTAACGAAAAGGAAACTGTTCGAATATGCTGTGCACTCGAATAATAGAAAAAGAAAGAAGAACACGTTGAAAGAGTCAGATTTTTGAACGACATGCAGAACGGGGAGATTTGTTCGGCAAACAAGGAAGCGAGACCCAAAGGATATGAAACTGATGTTTGTAAACAACATGGCACACATCAACCTCTACATAAGGGCAACTTTAATGCTGGTCCTCATAGTGCACATGCACTCATAGAAATACTTGGTTGTTACACTTAATAATAATAATAATAATAATAATAATAATAATAATAATAATAATAATAATAATAATAATAATAATAATAATAATAATAAGCCAGAAGCTATCTGGCGTCAGAACTTGTGGCTTAAGTGCAACTATTTCTGCGTTTGATAGCTATAGCATTTCAGTGAGAAAATTGGAGACTCTGTGAAGAAGTCCAGCACTTCTTTACAAAGAAAAGATTGCCAGTGTTCCGTGCGTACAACGTATCAGTGCATAAGATAACTACGTAGTATGAGGAAACGTTATGGAACCTTTTTTTTATTCTATTTTCTAGTGTCCCGCGGGCTTTTTACAAACCATTTGAGAGCTTCATAAAGAGTGTGTGAATAGCAAGCTATGGAATGATGGCAGTAATGCGCACGTTTTCGTAAGTATGCGGGCTCTACAACAAGTTAGAAGTTGTGTTGACAACTGTACGTTCTCGCGAAATATGCCGAAATACTGAAAAATAATAAATCCAGCATCGCAATTAAGAAATGAATTAAGATGTAACAAAATATAGGAAGCCGCAAGTAAGAAATAAATTTTGAAGTCTGCAGGTTAGTCAAACAGATGGGGTACATGTATAAAAAAGAGCAGCACGCACAAGCTAGGCAGTATGCCGTATATTTACGTTATCGGCAAGCGACAATTTGAATCCTAAGTTTGCCATTGCCGATTCCTAGCTTCGCGCGTCTCTAGGCTACAGACTTATTAGCATTTATGGGAAGTTGATTCATGCGTACAAAAGTGATGATGCCTTGTACGACGACGTGGCGCAGAAGTTAGTGACCAAACTAACGATGCCATTTATTTGCGCGTATACAAGCAGAATTCGTATAACGTTATAGACGTGAACAATATTGTATTATGGAATGGTGTGAAGGAGGCGGTGGTGTCGATGCAAGAGGCGAGGTTAGCCAGGCATACAGAGCCGACACCTGTTCGGCCTAAGCATCTCATGCGTCGATATCAGCAGGTGTGTCATACAGGCGTTGATGTGCGCCGCGTCTTGTAGAAGGCAGTCGGCAGTCACTGAGCTCGCCTCTTGAACGATGCGGGCAGGCCTCCGAGAAACACGGTGCCTCCGACACAACTCCTTTGCAGGCTTTGGAACACAGCTTTTTTTTTTTGTTTTGTTTCCGTGTCAAACTGCGGACAGAGCCGAACGAAATTTTCTGTGCAGCCGATGTCACCAAACACGGCACAAAGCGGGCAAGCGCATGATCCAGTAAGCCTACCCAATAAGAAACCGTTAGCCGCGTCACCTGAGAATATGGGCGTAACATTCCTCCAAATAAATAAATAAATAAATAAATAAATAAATAAATAAATAAAAACTTCTTGCACGTTTCAAAAAATACCTTTAGTTTGTATTGACTGCCTCTTCCTGGAGAGTGCCTACAACAGCCAACCAGCATTGGTTCAAAGGCTCCACCAATCATGTGCTTGCATTTCATGTGAGCCGAGCGCTTGTCTGCGTCACTTCTTTGCTTTTAATCCCTGAGTGATTAAAAAGTTAAGTACGAAAGTGGCGCATTGTTTGCCCTACCGCCACCCACCCTCTTCCCCCTTCTTCTAATATTTTTTTTCCTCGAAGCATTCACTTGAACGGACGCTCCTCCCGATTCCTTTCTCTCTCTCTCTTCTTTTTATTTCTCTTTTCATTTCTCGGGTTAAGCTCTCACTGCAGCCCGAGCGTCGTACTGCAACGTGCTTCGCTTGCCAAATAAAAATAAAAACATGTGCCCGCCCTCTCGTTCTCGGTAATGTAAACATTGCTTTTTGAGCAAACAGTTTTCATTGTGCTTTTCGGGAGAGCTTGTAAACACAAAGCGAGCAGCGCGAAATTGCGCTGAAAGGAGCCAAGCATGAAACGATGTTATTACATTGTTCTTCATGCGCGTGCGCCGATGAAGAAGAAAAATCAAAGAAAATACGCTAAGCAGTGTTTGCGCAAGCAGTTCTAGTATGTAGCGTGCACTCGTGTTGCAGCCGTGCTGCGCATGCTTTTTGGTTGCTTTGAATATAGAGAGGGGACGTCGGCGCAAACAAATAGCAGGTTTTGCTAACACGTTGCGGCGTGTCATCAAGTTCTAGTTGTTCGATGAGGGCGCAAACGCGAAGTGGGAACTTCCACTCAGCTCAATATGACAAACTGACTTCTAAAACGACGCTTATCTATCTGATTGGGCATCACCTTCAGAAGGACCTCCCCCTTCTTTTAGCATAATGCACGTGTAGACACCAAACAGCAAGAAAGACAGAGAGAGAGAGAGAAAAAAACGCCAGTGTTTTTAGAAACTGTGCGAGAAACACCCCCAAAAGTTAAGAGAAGGCTGCGATGAAAGCGTCCACACATGGACATTCTATACGCTTTAAACCATGCTACACTCATATAGGTGTTTTTGGCGTCTATAATTCACACCCATACACCCCACGGAAAGGGCGTAACAGTTGCATCTGGTATTTTCCCAAAGCGGGTGGTGAATTATAGCTATAGTTCTCCCCTGGAAGAACTAGCTATGCTTTATAGCGCTTGAGAAGGAAGGGAGGAAAGGAGGGGGGGAGTTGGGGAACCGCTTTATTTATACTTTTGAAAGGGAGTTAGGGTGTGTGTTTGCCTAAACACCCCATTCCACTTTTGCCATAAGGGTGTAGTTTTCATATTACACCCTTGAAAATTGATGCATAAAGGGTGTAAGTCCAGGAAGTATGACCAGCAAAAGGGTGTAATCCTGCTTGTTACGCCCTTTCCATGAGTTGTATCGGTGTGAGTTATAGAGACTAAAACACCGATGTGGGTGTAATATGGTTTACAATGTACGCCACTCAGCTTCATAATATATGAGTTACAGTTACGGGAGGCAAGAATGAACACATGGAAAGACAGGGAGGTTAGCCAGTTCGAAGACCGACTGGCTGCCGTGCACTGGGAAAAGGGGAATAAAAGAGAGTGGAAAGCAGGCCCCACAGAAGAAGAAAAAAAAAGAAAAGGCGAATACGACTAGCGTTGATGATTGGGTGAGTTGGTTTGTCGTACTTGAACTGGTACAGCCGATCGCAGAAAATGAAGGAACGGCCGAGCCGACCAAACGAAGGGACAGAGCAATGTTTTGGCCGGCTCGGTCGTTTCTTCATTTTCTGTGATTCGCTGTAACAGTTCAAGTTCGAATACGGCACTACTTAAAGTCGGTCTCTAAGGCCAATGTCCGTAAAATATGCAACAGCGCTTTCAACGCCATTTGTGTCTAGGCCGGTGTCCCGGGACCCTCTCCTCCGACAAAGGACGATTGTCAAGTCTGTCTGACGCATTCGAAAGCTCTTTTCTGGGCGCAATAAAACGAGGACAGTCACAGAGAAGACGTGCGATCGTTCCCTCGCTGCTAAAGTTGTCGCATGCACGGTTGTTCGCCATTCCGGTTCGAAATGAGGTGGCATTCGCTAAGGTCACGCCAAGCCTCAGGCGGCACAGGAGCGTCTCCTCAGCTCGAAATAGTCTTGACGAAAGACGGAGCTGAAGATTCGGATCCAAGCTGTAAAGACGAGCGTTGGTGAATTAAGTCGAGTTCCATAGTGTCAGCGTGAGTTCACGTGCTAAGTAAAGAAGCCTTAAACGGTTAGAGTGGTCAACGTAAGGCTACTGTAGTGACAGCAGGCTATCCAGGGCAAGAAAGCATCGTTCATTGGTGGCATTTTATTACAGTGGCTATTCTTAAAGAATTACCCAATGCGAGATATGGCTTCATATCTCTCGCACGCCCACGTGAGCGGTACACTGTTTTTTTTTGCAGCCGAAGCAGTGAGATTACATTTGATGTAGGTTAGGCAACGCGTGAAAGGGAAGACTGCTTTGGAACGTATCCCTCAGACAGAGATAATGTTCATTCATTCATGAGTATACTGCATGCTCGCAATAAGATGATAGTGTATTACTCGTGCTTGTGTATTTTTTCCATTGTACACCCACTGCAGCAATCATCCCACTTGTGGGATTGACAGTGTACCATACATACGTAAGCGTTGGGCGTCAGGTTCGTGATAAACGATTGGCAAACAGTGTGAGCGCTAAAGGCGTAAAATTCATTCAGCGAACAGCGGTTGCTCATCTCCATTCACATTACTTCTCAGTTACAATTGTCCCCTGTTTCTCCTTCCTTTTCTGAGAACGAGGTGACAGTCAACGCGGTCCCGCGTTTCAATGTTTACCTGTCTCCTAAATATGATAATAATTGCGGGGGTTTGACGTCCGAAAACCACGACATGATTAAGAGCGACGCCGTAGTGAAGGGCTCCGGCAATTTCGACCACCCGGGCTTCTGTAACGTGCACCTAAATCTAAGTACACGGGCCTCAACCATTATCGCCTCCATCGAAAACTTTCTCCTAAATTGATAATAATAGTGGCTCTCGGGACCAACCGATAAAAACGCATATTGCGATGAAAGTCTTGAGAGCTCACATCCCACATTTCGCCCGAGCCAATTGTCACCACCTCGTAATAATGCCTTCAGAAAGGCAAGAAGCATCGTACTGCGCAACTGTCTCTAACTATTCTGCCAACCACCGCATCAAAGTGGTCGCTTCCTCCTTGGTGCTTTCTTCGCCCTGCAGTGAACCTCAGTGTACCGGAATCACACACACAAAAAAAAGAAGAAATCTGAGCCGTCATTAGCAGTTATCAAACAGCTATCTCTGCTTCTTGTGCACAAGAGGTATGACGACCATGTACGTACATGTTTCTACTGATGGTTTAACAACAACTCTCCGGTGTTCGTCCAGTGGCTGCCCAGCGAGAGCTATTATCGTCAGTTTTAAGACCTATCACCCAATGACATTGACGGCTGCGGAACTTGTGCTGCCCTTTGGGTAGTCAGTCACGAACAAGATCAACGACGGTTGATATTTAGCGGCTCAAAGGCAGCTCTACAATATTTGCTATGGGCCCTACGGCATGTACTACTACTAATAATAATTGTTCGGGTTTTACGTCCCAAAACCACCATATGATTATGGGGGACGCCGTAGTGGACTGCTCCGGCAATTTTGAACATCTGGTGTTCTTTAACGTGCACCTAAATCTAAGTACACGGGCCTCTAGCATTCCGCCTCCATCGAAATGCGGTGGCCGCGGCCGGGATTCGATCCTGCAACCTTCGGGTGAACACTCGAGCACCATAACCATTGGACCACCGTGGCGGGTGGCATGGACTATACACGAACAAATGGTATTCGAGATTAGATACCTCATGCATACTTCATTTAGAAAAAGGACACCATGTGACACTTCCATGGCTGCCAAGACAGTGCGGTGTGATAGGCAACGAGCACGCCGATAATGCTGCTCGGTCAGCTATTCAAAGCAACAAGTTGGGAACTATACCCATATTAAAGGGGTCCTCTAACACTTGTTGAACATGGTCAGAAAATGCTACCGATTGTCAAGGCTCCTGCGAGCATGTGAGCCAAACATTATAGCGCAGCGCGCGGCTTGAAATTTGCAATTAAATTTCAAAGACAGCGAGAAAACGTCTCTCGACAAATGACGCCATATACCAGTCACGTAGGCAGAAATTTGTTTCGAGGAGGGGAGGGGGGGGCACGCCCTTGATCCGACATGGGGTCCGGGCAGGTAAGTGTGTTCGAGTGTCATTTTGTGCTCTGTATACCATGGGAGAAAAAAAAATCCGGGGTGGGGGGGAGTGCACGGGCCCGGTGTGTCACTCCTTGGCTACGCCACTGCCATATACCCAAAACCAACTGTTTCATATAGCCAAAAGCATATGGACACGGCCATTGCGAGATTTGAGGATCGTGAGCTGCATAGTTGTTGAAGACGCCGCGATGTCCAGCGACATGCCTGCGTCGCGCTCTACAATGCTAGAATTACACTATAGGATTACACCAGCGGGCTCGTGACCCCACTAAAAGTGAACCACGCGTTCAAAGTAAACAATAAAAGAAAGTGATCAAGGTCATGACGCACGCTCACGTACAGACGTAGCCTCTTGCCCCCTTGTCGACACCCCTTGTGTAGCTCTCATCGCGCTGGCTGGGACGAAAGGAGAGAAAAGCGCTTAAAGCGTGCGACAAATCTCCGTAACTGCGCTCGTACTTGACGGAGTGTGAAAATCTTCGAAGCAATCGATTCGTTAGGCAGTAAAGTCCGATAGTAAGATCATTCTATGATTACTTAAAAAAGTGTTGCAGGGCCCCTTTAAGATGCGCTAGCCAACTTCGAGTGATCGCACAAGATAAGTGAAACCTCGGTGATACGATCACAGCTCATACGAATTTCGGGGTGATACGAATTTTTCGTTGGTCCCGGCCAAGGCCCATTGGCCTGCAATGTAATGGAGTAGGGTTGTTGCGAACCGATTTTCACCCAGCGACGTTTGATACGAATGTACGCTACCGCCCAGGTACGATGATGTGCTGTCCGCGCAGTCGCGGAAGACGCGCCAAGCACGTGCGAGTGCGGGAACGCAAGCGTGGGCATGCGCGCCGCACCTCCAAATCGTCAGAATCACGGTGTAAGAAAAACATTTTTCTTATGGTCAGAACAAACAATCAGAGACGCGTCACGGCCTCCGAGATTGTGTGCGCGAATCTTTGAGGCTTTATGAGCCTTCATGTGCCTTCGCGTGTAGATTACAGAGGACATTAGCGCCATGCTCTTTTTTTTTCTAATGCGTCGACGCAAGCTGTTGTCGTTGTACTGTGTTTACACGTGCCTGCCTCGTGCATCAGACATCCTATGAAAGGTGGACGAGGACCGAAAGAAGCCGAGGACGGTCTTGGCTAAGGAGTCAGGCGTCACAACGTCAACATGCGCGACCGTTGAGGTCGCACTTGTGCGGGCACGGCTGTAAATCTCCCAAAAAACATACCCAACACCTCCGCGATAACAAAATCATAACGCAGAGCCATGGTTCTGTAATCTTGTGGCCTTGATCCATCGCGTCAAAGCGCTTCTTTCGTTACTTCCGCTGCAGTACTTCGTTGTCATGCAAAAAAGCATACAAAAATTTGGAAGGGGCTACTGCTGTCGCGGGTCACAACACACCTGGTCTATTAATTAAGTACGCGATTACGGGCCGTATATTTACGAGTGCTGGTATGATTGCCGACATCTAAGAGAGAGAGAGAGATAAAAGCGAAGGAAAGGCAGGGAGGTTAACCAGGTTGCACCCGGTTTGCTACCCTACACGGGGGGAGGGGGAAGGGGAGAAAAAAGAATAGAGAGAGCAAGGAGGAAAGAGAGAACAAGTAATACGCGCACACACATCAGTGTTCACCACACACACAGAGACAGTCACAACAGAGAAATATGACATCGGTTCCTCTGCAGTTGTCTAAAAGTATACGCGTTAAAAAAGGCTTGCGAGGACTGGCTCCAAGGAATCCAGAACTTGTAGAGCACATTGAGCTGATGGAGTGGTCAATCCGTTGAGGAGAGTGCGCATCGTGGTCATGAGAGACCTCAACACAGCGAGGACTTGTAGGTTTTTGTCGTGGCAATCATCTGTGGACGATGGTGTACATTGCGGGCCATTCTGCATCGGCTCTTTATGAGCGCGCAGTGGTGGCAGTGAGGGCCACGCGACATCCGCCGCCGCTTTTAAAGGGGTCATGAACCACTTTTCCAAGTAATGATGTAATGACCTCAGTATCGGAGTTTACTGCCTCCCGAATCGATTGCCGCAAAAAATTTCTCGAATCCGTCAAGAATCAGCGGAGTTACGGGGGTTTGGCGCACGCTCCGAGCGCTTTCTCTCTTTTCTCGTGCCGACGAGCGCACTGGAAGTTAGACAGGGAGGGATGGCATGGGGGAAAGAAGTTACGTCAGCGCGCGTCATGAAACGCGATCGCTCTCCCGCTGTGATTCGCTCGCGCGAGTGCGGCTACCGTGTACTGAGGAGTGCGGCGCCGGCAAGTGGCGGCACCCCGCGGCAAGAAGCGCATCTGATCCGAACGCCGCTCTCGATTTACGTCGGCTATCGGCCAATAAGCGTGTTATGTCTCTTGCGACGTAAACTGCCAGACGCCCCGCCCACCGACGAGAGTGAGAACCGGCCTCTGTTTGAAAAGAGGGCGCCTGGGGAAACGGCAACTTCGCGCTCCGCTTGTGGCCTTTACGCGGCGCGCACGACTGTAGTATTTGGCAGAGCAGTTCATAGCCGTGTCAGCTTTCCGCAGGATGTGTTTTTTCAACAAGCCCAAGGGGTGCTTCATGACCCCTTTAAAGCCTCTGCGTCTTTCCGTCTCTCCGATTCACATCACAGCCGAGATCTAAGAACTTAACTAACAATCATTCAGGGCTCTTCCTGACGTTGCTGCGGCCCTCAAAAACAATGAATGAAAATGTACGCCAGCTTTCTTTGTCGCATGCTAATTTTCCATGATTTCTGGTGATACGAATTTCGGATGATACGAATATTTTTGGTGGTCCCGTGAGATTCGTATCACCGAAGTTTCATTGTATTACGCACGCCACATTGAATATAGCAAGTAGCCAAAACAATCGGCGACACCACCTGAACACTGCACTTCTCCAGATGCCAACTGGACTCCGCCGAAAAGCGGCCACTCTGCTTTGTCGGGTATGGCTAAGAGTGGTTTTGACGAAGTCACAGGGCTGCCAAGCGAAGGGTTGCCAACCAGACGCTTTTCTCGATAACGCCTCTGTTTTCTGCATTGGTGTTTCTTTCCTCCCTTCCTTCAGCGGTAACCTGCTCGCGCTCCAAACTCCTGGGAAAATACATACTACCTATACCACGTGCCTGAGAAAAATAGTTTCGCCAAAGAAAAAAAAAGACAGAAGAAATAATTATGGTTGTAGCCAGTAAGCTAGTGATGAACCATGATTATGCTGTGCCGACTCAACTGTCGTTATTATTAAGACCCCAAGCAGGTATTTACGCCGAATAGTTCCTTAAAAGGTGGCGCGCACAGCGGCAACAGCCTGAGCAAGCAGCCGCCGCTATCTCCCTCGCCGCACTTTCTCCTTTCATTTCCTCTTCCGCCAAAACAGCTTTGTAGAGATGGCACCACACTGAAACATGGCCGTCACATGATCGCTGATGCGATATTATCGTCATAACAACATAATTGGCAACAATAATAATAATAATCATATCCGGCGTTTTACGTGCCAAAACCACGATATGATTATGAGGCACTCCGTATAGTGGACGGCTCCGAAAGTTTCGGCCATCTGATGTTCTTTAACATGCACTGACATCCCACAATACACGAAACTATAGCATTTCGCCTCCATCGAAAGGCGGCCGCCGTGGCCGGGATGGAACCCACGACCTTCGGGTCAGCAAGTGCGCACCGTAACCACTGTGACACCGAGGCGGTCTATCATTGGCGACAAAAGCAAGCTCGAAATTCAGGACCGAGCTCAAGTTTCAGACGGCGCCAAACAGTGTGTAGATCTCACGCCTTCAGTTTAAACGGGCGGCGCATACGTAAGCGTGAAAATCCAGTGTTTTCTTAACATCATGCTCGAATGCCTTGGAAGAGGTCAGATTGTCCGAGTGTTCCAAGTTAATGGAGTAACTTACCAAACCAAACGTTCTCTGAGGCAATTTCCCAAATGCACAGCACCCACTCGAGGTCTTTACGCATACATTCGAGTTTGATATATTAGAACCTCTGCTGGACAACGCTGACAGCTATTCCCTTTATGCGCACGTATACTCGGGCATCATGTGATCACGTTCGAGGTTCGCGCTGTCAAATCATGCAAGATCCGCTCGTGTGTACGCGAGGCACCATTGGTTACTATTCGCATAATTTGACCTTCGTGCACGTGACTACAGAAGTGGGTTGGAAGTGGAAACATGTTCTCGTGTTTGTACAGCGATTCCAGGAATACAAGAAAAAAAAAAGCAATGAAGGAAGACGCTGGAATCGACAGCCCGCCGACGTGCTGACAGCGGCCCGAGTCTTGGATATTGGGGCCGGTGACAGTGAGTTATCACGAGTACGGGATGCAACCACGCACACTCGCTCACTTGTGTTTTTTCTTCCGTCTCTTATTTACATTTACTTATACTCGGATGTTGTAGCTTTGACAGTAAGCGTTGGAACACGAGCAGCCGGGGGTAGCATTGGGTGCCTACAGCTTTGACAGACACCTTCTTTTCCTTCTCTATTTTCTGGAACGGTGAGGCGTTGTCATTCGGTTTTTCTAATACCTTCTTCTCCCGCACTTCACTTGTCACGCGCTTCCTTCCTAGCTTCTGTGCATGAAGTGTCGTCGTTTCAAATTCAAGGCATGGCCGCGAAGTGATTAAGCCGGAAAGTTTAGTTGAGAGGGCAATCGCGTCACGGCGACTTTTATTCAAGCTAATTTCAGCATGGATTGAATGCGTGATTAAGCAATCATTTCTCTCGGAGTACATTTGACTTGCAATTTCACAGGCTCATCGCGGTACTGCCATAGGGAAGTGAACTACACGGTTCCGTATCATCATAATTTTTGTGAAGTAGGGAAGCAGCCGCGATGCAATTTTTCGTCATTCTGCGGGGAAATGGGGGCCTGATGTTATATACTGAAATTCAAAAGCAGCGCTAGGACGGGACACGGAATATAAGCGTCAAGGGAAGACCCTGTGCCCGTATATGGCATTGATGCAGTGCTTGCGACGATATTTAATTTTTTATTGGATTCGCTTATCCGCAATTGATTGTCACAAGTAAGGTGCCTGCTATTCTGAGCCTCAAAAGCTGTGGATGAAACAAAGCCATGATACAGACACGCCATTCCTCGTCTACCAAAAGCATAAATGAAGTAAAGTAAGTCTTAATGCAGCCGCGGTTTGACACTCGCATTAGAAATACCACGTGGCACGAAGCACACGGCGCCTGGTGACGTACCAGGGTTGCTTGCGAACTAAGTCAGCGCAATGAGCACCTACAAATTAAAGTGGTGCGCGTAACGATAAACGAGAGCTGGGTATGGAAGCCCCGAGAGTACCAGTCAAAGGTACGTGCCTCTCTTCGCAATACACGGTGAATTCCACTAGTATTTATATATACGGTGCTTGTAGGAAACGCCAATGTCATATGCATTCTGCACAGAGACGACGTAGGTCATAGCGCTGTGCATCAACCGTATTATATGCACACCCCTTCATAGCCATTGCAGCAAAAACGACACTCGCATGGTTATTTGGCCTACAAAGTTTTCGTGGTTGTCACAAGAAATGAAATTCTGACTAAACGGTGTCGGCACATGTTATAGCGACACATAAGATGTCGCTCTTATGCAAGAAATTGTTACGTAGTTGGTCGAAGGCATCTTTTATAAGGTGAACACCTTATAGAGTCCGAATATCGCGATAGCGATATCCGACTCCATCCTCATCGTGCTCTGTTTCGCTTGTCATTATGTTCAGTCGCCCGGCCTCTCTCTCTCTCTCTCTCTCACACACACACACACACACACACAACACACACACACACACACACACACACACACACACACACACACACACACACACACACACACACACACACACACACACACACACACACACACACACACACACACACACACACACACACACACACACTCGACATACCTATAGTAAAGGTAAAGGTTTCCGCCCTCTTCAACAGCACTTTTATGACAACAGTGTACCCACTACGTGTGTGTAAGAGAATGCGCGCACTAATGTGTATGCCCATTGTAATGGGTGGCATGCTTTAAACCAGCAGCAGTTACGCGCGTGATACTTTTTCGAAGTTGCGATGCACCCACTACGTGTTCGTAAGGGAATACGCGCAGTAATGTGTGTGCCTTTTGTAATGGGTGGCTGGCTTTAAAGGGACTCTAAAGAGCAAAACGATTTTTCTCGCATTAGTAAAGTAGTCTTCCACGATGCCAAAAACAGCACGCTTTCTTGCCGAAGACGCTTAATAAGCGAGAAAACGCGCAAAAATAAAATACAGGTGGCGACGCCACCTTGGAATTCGCGCACAATTTGCCGTGACGTCACATATTTTTGATGGCGCCTGCTTGGGCCTACGTAGTTCCTAATCGGTTATATCGAAGTACATTGTCCTCTGAGGGGGCCAGAGACTTCGCATAACGAGTTTGTGGAAATTTCGTCGAGCCAGTGGCTCCAAAATACGTTAAATGCTATTTGAAGTCTTTTACGTCACGAATTACAAAGTTCGGCGCGAAATTTAAAAATGAAACTTAGAACTTGGTTTTCTCCTCTAATAAAAAACCTATGGTGGTGAAATAAACTACACAAGAGTTCTCCGAGCACGCTTTATCAATCTAAACCAATTCATTGTTTCTCTTTCATGTCCCTTTAAGTGTGACTCCCGATGGCAATATACGCTTCTACCCCGTTTTACTGCGATAATACATCTTGTCTGTGACACCTGTAAACAGGACGCGTATGTTTGCGAAGCATTAAGGTTAATTTCAGTGCAGTTCCAAGCAATGGAGTGGCTTTGTGGGCAATAAAGAATAAAATGGAGTGGCTCTGTGGTAGAACGCCTGTTTGCCACGCAGACGGCCTGGTTCGACTCTCACTCGAACCTAAGATTTTGTATTATTAATTTTGTACAAGATGGTGATTTTTCGATCACATGCAACCAACGACGCCGACACCGGAATTTCTGCGGAACGAGCTCATTAATGCTATCGCGTTAATAGTTAAGGACATCAAATAACACTTCATCTTCAGTAGCAACTTTTCGACACCTAAAAGAAAGCCTTCAACCGCAGAAAGCAAGCCTTCAACCTCAGCCTGCATATATAATATGCAGGCTGCGTTTAACAAACAGGAAAGAAAAGAAATGAAAAATCTGGCAGATCCCACGCACTGTGCTAATCTATGTAATGCGAAGCAGCCAGCAAAGAGCTACAAACATCGCCTTGTTTGTCTTTGAGGCAATTGAAGTCATTCATGTCATGACATCTAGTCCACTATATATCGTATGTTTCTCCGCAAGGCGTTGCTTCGGGCTAGTTGGTAATCCATAATTACAAGATTTATAGCACGGAACTTCTACACAAGGGACAGAGAAACACGACAAGCACAAGCGCTAACTTCCAACTAACGTTTAATATCTGCGCTCGGAAATATATACAGTGAAAGAAAAGAAAAGAAAAGAAGAAACAACAGCACCCACTCCTCTGATCAAAACCACATGTGTTCGTTACATTGCATTTTTACCAGCTGCCATCAAGAACATGTATTTCTCTTTGGGATAAGAGGAGGGATGGTGCGCTGACTAGTGATGCAGAACTATCGATGGTACTATCGATACTATCGATAGCTGAGTCACTATCGAACTATCGATGGTGAGAAATACTATCGATAGCGCTATCGATAGTAAAAAGTTCGATGGTACTATCGATAGTATAAAATCAACAGCACCAACTCATTGCACAATAAACTTGGCTTCCCGCGCGCGTGGTACATAGTGGAGCCGGAGGAGCAGGCTCAAGGGCAAGAAAGTTGGCATGCTTGTGTTCTTCAACAGAGTGCTTTGCTGACACACCATCATAAAGTCAAACTGTTCAGCTGTAGCGAAAAGGAAGCCTTTATATGTGATGGGACTGCGCGGCTTCAAATTGATATTGCATTTTATGATTTCAAAAAAAATATCAAGAAGTTAATTATAAGGTGTAACTGGTTGCTTTTCGATACGAATTTATTGATGACTATATTCCGCCATTTTCACTGCACAAATAATTTCTCTGCCAAAAATTTCTCATAAATTAAGCGAAGCTGGTAGTCTATCGCAAATGTTTTGGCAATATAGCCTGCCAGCTACCGTATTCACACCACTGCCGATAGTATTGTCACGCGGTTGTGACGGTGAAGAATGCTGCAGCAAGACTGGGAAATACGGAGCTCTTTATTTAGGCGAACTTGTGCCCAGGAAATCAAAACTAAAAATACAAGCGATACATGCTGCGCACTGATAGCGGCGGGAGCAGTCGTCAACCGTTGAGTAATCTGATGATCGGTGGAACGCGCCGTCCTTTATAAATCAGTCATCAAACCTTCCAGCGTTATCGCTGGTGCTCGTGTAAGCTCTCGAATAAACTTGACTATTCGCGTCCATAGCGTAACCTTAACAGAATGATCTCAAACAATTGTGAAGCTTCTCAAACATTACGGCGCGGTCTGCATCAAACGTTGCTAACAGTGTTTGTGAGTGAAACCCGAATACGTCAAAACAAAGCAATAAACACACGTGGCAGTAATATCGCTATAGTAATATTACCTATGGTACTACCGATTGCACTATCGGTAGTTTCTCGATAGTAGCGCTATCGATAGTTTGTTTACACTATCGATAGTTTCAAAAAAACTATCGATACTATCGATAGTAAATTTACCGATAGTTCTGCATCACTAGCGCTGACACACTCGTAATCACCGTAGTTCATTGCTGCCGCTTCTATTATTTCACGCGTGCACCGCGTGAAACGTTAGTTGGAAGCTAAACGTTATTGGATATTAAACGTTAGTTGTAAGTTAGCGCTTGTGCTTGTCGTGTTTCTCTGTAGCTTGTGTAGAAGTTCCGCGCTATAAATCTTGTAATCGTATGTTTGTCATGCATGCATACGGGTATTTACAATATGGTATATACCACGCTAATGAAACGTATATTCTGGTACATATAATGCATAACCTGCCGTTTATGTTCGTCCCGCACTGATATATCGAGTTAACAAAACAGCCAGAAACGTACCAAGACAGTGGCATGTAAATGATGCCGTACATGACATGCAGACATGATTTCATCTATACCACCTGTCATTTATGTTCATTATACACTCACGTCACGCAATACCATTTTTGGTGTATGTCAAGCTAGCGAGCCGGCCACGAGTGCACCATGAGTGTGGCATGTAAATCATATACAGCATGACATGCATATCATGATTTTCATCTTACCACCTGTCATTTACGTTCGTCATACAGTCACGTCACGCAATAACAGTTTTGATGTATGTCAATCTAGTGAACCGGCTGCGAGCGCACCATGAAATTCGCATGTAAATCATGCTGTACATGTCATGTATATCATGATTGTAATGTTACTACCTATCATTTATGTTCGTCATCCAGTCGCGTCAAGCAATACTAGTTTTGGTGTATGTCAAACTAGCGAACCGGCCGCGAGCGCACCGTGAGCGTGGCATGTAAATCATGCCCTACATGGCATGCATATCATGATTCCCATGTTACCACCTGTCATTTTTATTCGCCATGCAGTGACGTCACACGACACGAAATCTGGTACATGTCAAGCTTGCCAAACGGCCGCGAGCTCCCCGAGACCATGTCATGTAAATCATGCTGTACATGACACACATATGATTTTAATGTTATTACCTGTCATTTACGTTTGTCATACAGTCCTGTTATGGGATGTATACCAATTTTGGTATACATCCGATTAACGAAACGGCCAGGAGAACACGAAGTCGTAGGCGGATAGATAGATAGATAGATAGATAGATAGATAGATAGATAGATAGATAGATAGATAGATAGATAGATAGATAGATAGATAGATAGATAGATAGATAGATAGATAGATAGATAGATAGATAGATAGATAGATAGATAGATAGATAGATAGATGCGGTGAAAGTACATTGGCTTCGCCAAGAAATGCTTCGCATTTCAAACGCGTACACGCTGTATTATGAACCGACCCATAACGACCACCGCAGAAAGTGGGGAAGAGGCATATAACGGCGCCTCTATAGCGACGACGTTACAGCGTTCCGGCTATTCGCACGCGAATGTAATCTAAATTTTCGTTACGGCTATATACAGTAGTCAGCTGTTGTCTGACGCGTCACATTTCGCTTCTTTCCTTCACGCTCTGGTAGCTCTGGCAAGAGTGTCCACGTGTATGTATCGAGGACAATTAGTGTGTTGTCTCTCTTCGTCGTTGCCAGTGGCATAGACGAAGAACAAGAAAAAACGAGGAGCAGTTTGTTGCCGACCGCGGCTCCCACGGACCAGCACCGGCTCGGCTCTCCACTTCCCAATGGTGTCACGTGGCGAGAGGCCCGCAGGCGCGGGAACGCGATCCGTCAGGTACAAGTAATGACGCAGAGCCGTTGGGGTGAAGAGAAATCGGTCGCCGGCGGCGTGTTCGGTTGGTGCCTCGGAATATCCGTTGCAGTCGGCCCGCTGCGACTTCGCACGCTGTGTCGCAAAGCGTGCCACCTTCGTGTGCTTCGTACTCGATGCTGCTGTTACGCGATCGCAACGGTTTTTGCAACGCGCCGTCGCCACTTGTTTTTCTGCCTACCTCTATCGTCTAACTTGTTCCATCGGCCACGATCTTATTTTAGCTCCTACATTTTCCCCCAACGTTTCTTTATTTTTCTGCTTCTGCGTTTTGTATTTCGGTCGAGCCGTCGTGCGTCATCGGAGCGAAGAAGTGGAATGCAATTTCACACGTGCTAAGTATCTTGCTCCGTGCAGCCAACACAATGGTAGCTCTGTTCTGTATATATATAGCTTCTGGCATCCGCGAGGTAAACAAAAAATTAGGCTCCCCCTTCCGAGGCGGCGCTCTCGCTCTTCGACCCCAGACACGCCGCTGGCCTGGACTCGTCTTTTGCAGCATCGAGAACTTTCCGTTCTAAAGCAATAGTGCCTGCGCTATTTCGTGCGCCAAATTACATTGGGACGCACTATTGGAAATCTTGCATCGTTTCTTTGCGGGGCCGTCAGAAAACTGATTTGCCATTTGGGGAAAATCATATTGCACGCCGCGACAAAATGCGGACAGTGACCCGATATGTTGTCATCATTCCGGAAGACACAGCACTGAGAAAGAGAGAAAGAAATGTTCTAGTTTCAGCTACTGACGTCTACGGCAGGGCGTTATTTTATCAGTAAGCAGGCTACGTGGAGCCACGCGGGTGACCATTCCCAGAAATCACTGAAGCCAGAGGGCATGCCACTGGGTGTCTCACTTCACGCCTAAATCTTTAGCATACTTATAAATCAAATACTCATGATTCATCACTGACGAAGCCCCAGACGAAAGGGGCGGGGGGGAGGGATACTGAGTACACCACCTCAAGTACCCGCTCTGGACGTGCCGTTATTACTTACTTGCCATAATTATCTTCCGCTGTGTTATAGGCGGTGTTTATTTCGATGCTTGAAGAAGAAGTTCATTCTTTCAGCGTGAACCAGTCGCTTAGATGAGATGAACATTCACAGTGGGCATGCACGCACGCCGCCACACCCCAAAAAGAGACTCTCTGCTGTTTCTATGCGCCAGCCTAACTTCTCCTCGGCGGCGCTGCCGGCGCCACTAACGTTGGGCGCCACCGCGCTAATCCCCACGCGTGCGAGCACAGTGGCACTGCTTGCTCGACGACCGCTGCGGCCTAACCGCGAGACGCGCGTGCGTCTGTATATCAACAGCGCCAAGCGAGCGTGCTCGAAGTCCACATTCACATCTATTAGTGTTTACTCTGCTGTCGCCGAATGCGGCCGGTGAACTCAAGTTACAGCCAGCGCATCCCTTGGCCGATCGTCTCTGTTTACGCGCCAAGCACGTGCGTCGCAAATACAGCGGCCGCGCCCAAGTTGGCGGCAGTCGCCTGTACCGGGGGTGATAGCACCCCCAGTGTTTTGAGACGTTCTAGAACTATTAACAGCTAGCTCAGTTGTAGATTCTTCTATACATACGGACGCACGGACGGACCGACGAAAAATTGACCGCCATCCCGCCCTGCGATCGTGAATGTCCTGCGAGGCTGTATGAAACACCACACATGTTGATAACTGGGGGGGGGGGGGGGCGACGTTTGATTATTACTTTAGAGTAATGGTAGTGATAATCGCTTTGTGGTCGCTGTGGTGGACCGCGATTGGTTCCGCGACCATTTTCAGCAAGAAGAATTTGTTCCTTTCGTCGAGCATTGCGTTCACGCTGTCCTTCCGCTGTCTTTAATTTCCGTGGTCTACCCATGGCAGTCTTAGAATGAAGTAAATGAGTTGCTAGACGGGTCTCCCTTCTATATATGAAAAGCGGGAAACACACGCGGGGAGAAGGAAGGGCCGTTTGACGTCATTCGAAGCCCTTGAGTGAAGTGCAAAGCAGCTGCAACCTAATCTTTACCGGGAACGGGTGGGAGGGTGTTCCCATTGTTCACAGGCGCCTTATCATCCATCATGCGGTTATGATGCTTGTTTTCTGGTTTTCTATATTGAAACGAATACTGAGCTGTATGCACTATGCCTGATTGCAAAGAAACATACGCCGTTTGCCTTCAGTTGTTAAAGACCCCTAAACCACCCAGATGTCGAAATTTAGTTGTGGCGTTGCACTTGTGCACGAGTCTACTGCTAACGCTAGTGGAGTTTCACGTGTTTGCTCGTTTCGCTCTTTCTTTCGCTACGCTGCGTTTGTCGGCTCGCCTGTCCACTTCTCCTAAAGCCCTTCCTCAGCGTCTAAGGTGAAAACGCAAGGAGCGCGCGAATCTACTAGCAGAGGAGCACGCGAGCGTCTGTGGTGAGCAGTGGGATTTGCCCCATTTCTGTGGCACATACGAGCTATAGGAGTTTTTTGCTGACGCCACGAAATTTTCAGACCAACGAGAGGTATACAGCTTCGCTGTAAAATAAACAATGAAAAGTAGGTTGAGAAATGGGAAACATCAATATCATTACACCCTATCCTAATGGCGCCTGCTCTCTGCTGGCATTCCTGTATCGGTATAAGGGCTTTGAAAGGCGCCGAGAGATCCTAGAAAGAAAGAAAGAAAGAAAGAAAGAAAGAAAGAAAGAAAGAAAGAAAGAAAGAAAGAAAGAAAGAAAGAAAGAAAGAAAGAAAGAAAGAAAGAAAGAAAGAAAGAAAGAAAGAAAGAAAGAAAGCCTGTCGCATCACAGAGCTTTTGTTTTTCGACTGTTCGATCGTCGGCTTTGATTATTCGCGTGAAGTCGATATGCCACGGGGAGCTGTAATTATCAGCCGGGCTTATTAATCCACTGGGCGGACTAGCACTCCGGTTACTGGAAGTCTGTGCTTGGCTCAGCTGCGATCGCCGCCCGCGGCGGACCGTGACGACGAGGGCATCCTTGCGAGATCAAGTGGCGGCAGCGCCTTTTCAGGAACCCTCGAGCCCTAATGAAGCGCCGCCAATAAGTTCACCCTGCAAGAAAGCTCACAGTCGGGCGCACGGTGGAATAAAAAGGGAGAGATATCATGGCGGCGGTGGGGCGATTGAGTTACTGATTGAACCGAGATACCTAACATATTACTGTTCTTTTTAAACTTCTAGAATGTTTCGATGGTAGACGGAAAAGAAAAGTTCAGCATAATAAACATCTTAACGTCACTCGACACTCACCAACGCTGTCTGAAGTAGCAAGATCGGACAAGCTGCGTATCAGGGGCTCAAACTTTTCTCTAGTAACATGTTTCTCTTGGCCAAGACGATTTATATATAAATATTTAATTTCAAAGCAGACGATGATGCCTTTATTACAAAGAAAGCTACAAGCACGAAAAGATTGAAAGATTGAAATAGCAGAAATGTTCACGAAGTCCCGCGCACGAAAAACAGAAGGCACTGCGGAGAGCAAAAAGACGCTAAAATTCAGGCACATTCACAAACAAGTGAACGCGCACAGAATTGTCTGAACACAAGCTGGTTAATTTAACGTTGCACGGATGACATGGTGTTACGTGTATACACATATCTATGTAAAAAGGCACCAAATAAGAGATAGCGAAATCCGACGTGAGATGCGCTTATAAATTATATACTGACACTCGTCGCGTAAGTTCTTACTTCTAGTTTACGTGGGAAGCAGCGCACTTTAGACAAGGGTCACCAACTCGCCCAACTTTCAACTTTACTAGTCTTACTTCTAGGTTAGGCTGAATGTTCTTTCGTCGCCACCGATACACAATAGAGGACTAATTCACAAAGGTCTTCATTCGCTAGTTATCTTTGCTATTGGCATGTTGCCTTGGCTAATAACATGTCCAGAATCACAAAAGGTCGAAATTTTTTCTCACGAACAGCTCTAGCGTAAGAACTTTTAAGGCGAAAGCCTTAGATGCCTCATGAAACGCGAAAATTGGACGCATCCCGCGTCGGCGGCGTCAGCAAGAGCGATGCAAAAAAATCATCATCACGTGATGACGTCACCACATGACGCCACATATCGCCAAAATCTGTGACGTCATCATGATGTCATCATAACATTACTCTAACATCATCACATGACATCATTGCTTGGTCAAAGGTAGGCCGATCCCGGAGGCAGCGCAAAACAAGGTGACATGCTTCCGATCCTGGGGGCATTGCAAGACCACATTAGTTGCAGAAAGCTTCCGGGGATTCAATACACCGACGTAAAAGAAAAAGAAGATGGCTTTCGCCTTCGAGCTTTTTTTTCTTCTTCTTCTGGGGTTTTGTGTCCCAAAACCACAATATAATTATGAGAGACGCCGTAGTGGAGGACTCCGGAAATTTCGACCATCTGCTGTTGTTTAACGTGCGCTGATATCGCACAGTACATGGGCCTCTACCATTTCGCCTCCACCGAAATGTGACCGCCGCGTCCGGGATCGCACCCGCCACCTTCGAGCTGACTCAGGCGGATGCATAAGGGACCCCGTGAGTCTTTCGTGAATACGACACCAGCTCCTTACAAACGGCACATGCACAAAAACGGGCACTAGATGAAGAAAAAACTATATTAAAAATAAAGACATTTCACTAAACGTATTGGCAAGATCATATAAAAAGTCGTTAGCACAAGACCAATGTGCCGGTTGCTCTTTGACGCACGGGAAGTTTGAATTAGACAAATTAGCGAGATCGTGTATGCCAAGTACTATGCCTACGCCTAACGACAAGAATAGCTAAACACAATCGGGGTATGAGTTGTATAACACATCCGACGCGTAACAATTAAATAGACTACTTTGAACCTACACGGAGATCGAAGGCCTGGACAGTTCCAAAGGCTTGAAGAACGCAGTCAATTCGCCGTGATCCTTATCGCCACACCGCTATTCTCAATAATCTCGTCGTTCATCATTCTTACTCATTATTATTTACAGCGTGCGAAATTCAATTCCATTGGTATTCGTAGATTATACACGCATCACAGTCGGAATCACTTAGTCGACTGCACGAGCACCGCCACGTAGCCAAAGAAAATGTGACTGAATCAGCTGTGAGGCGTTTTATCAATCTCTGATGTGAAGAGCAACGGACGAATATAACAACTGCTTGCATGAAACATCCTCAAGCCCTCAGCGCTGACCCCTGAAGTCTTAAGCCCTTTAAAGCAAGAAACGTCTTGCTATTATCAAGCATCAATGTTCTGTCCCGCAGAAGATATCAATACATGCAGTCTCACTGGGGAACAAAAAATAAATAAACACAGCAACAACCTCTTGTATGGCAGTTTGACTGTATTATCCTATCATACGCAATCAACGCAAGGAAGTTTTTTATTCTTAATTTGTACATCGTTTCTCTTTCTCTTTCGATGCACCGATTCCCGCACGTTTACTTGTAACAGTACTCACAGATTGAAACGCGACATCATTATTTTTAGTACAACGACTGTTTTGAGCAATATCGCGTGATAATCGCGTCATGTCGCTGCAAAATTGGGCGCTAAAGGTAACGTTGGCTCTGATTTAAGTGTTCTAGCCAAATTACACCGATATGACATGAGCTGTAGACGCTGGAAACGAATGTACACGTGCATTACATAGCCCTAATTTTTTGTGGTTCAAATCCGTGAGTACTGCACAATTATGATAACGTGCATGCTGACAACAACCCAGAAAACCGAGTAGCAGAGCATTGTAAGGTGAGACGCGTTTACAATATTGACTTTGCGGTAAAAGACCATGTTTTGCTTAGTCTCCAGACTATGCTGAAGACCGGCTAGGCCAGTGCCCTATAGATTTTGTCCTCTGTTAGGGGCCGGTTGCCTAGCTGGCGCAATGCGGCTGAGAGGGCTGCTCTTTGGGTGTCGAAACGGGTGCATTCGCAGAGAAGGTGCGCGGCGGTTTCGCTGCACGAGCGGCTATAAGGGCGTTGCTGCGGTTTCTTCGGCAAACCGGATGGATGGATGGAAGAACTTTATGGATTCTCCGACTGAACGAAAAGTTATGCCTGGTCTCACACAGTGCTTTTAGACAGTGACATGGTAGTGTTCTTACCGACTCTCTCCTTCTCTTTCATTATTTCGTACCCCCTTTCCCCTTCTTCAGTACAGGGTAGCCAACCGGAATATATTCCTGGTTAACCTCCCTATCTTTCCTCTACCTTTATCTCTCTCTCCAGACTGTAGCATCGCGGAGCGAAGCATCCATGAAGTATCATTCAGGAAGCGTCCATATCATTCGCGCGTCGTGTAGGCATACCAGCCTACACTCGATCACTTCAGAAAAAAGTTTGTTCATGAGCCACACACTGCCACTTATGCGAAGTGCCTATACGGAAGCGAAGTACCGTGCGATTCACGACGTAGGAACCTGTACAGTTCCCAGCCATGGTGTCTTTCGTTGCAGTTCGAATGGCAGTCAACTGAAAGAAGCCTTCTCGAGCGAAATAACCAGGTGCAGGCTTTCAAACGCGGATTTGCAGAGTATACTGGCGCAGGATAAAAAACTGTTACGGTGTCCTGCTTCTCCGTTGAACCCGTTGTCGCTTAGGAAGCGTTAAGGAAATGTGTTCTTTTTTTTTCGCAGCTGCAGGTAGCTAATTATAGCACGCTTCAATACGTGGCTTACAGTCTGGAACGTAGCTGGAGACGCGAAGGTAAACAACTGGGAAGGTGCCGACTATCTGTTACGAAGATTTCCCAGACACCCGAGGCTATATCGCGCCCTCGTATTCGCAGCAAACGTACGCGAAAGTCGAGAAGTGCAGACGCATCCGAAGGAAAGAAAAAATGCAGTAAGCTTTCTAGATTTGAACGTTGCTGAGATTTCATTTTGCCTGCAAGTGGCTCCCAGTGCAGCAAATACACAACGCAGTGCACCACACTGAAGGAGTGTCTGGTGCGATCGTATGGGCCGCCGGAAAGTACTTACTCTATTTTTTTCGTGATGCGGAAAAAGAGAACACCCGAAACGGTAAAATTGCGCATGCTTACTCGCATATTGCTGGAAAGAAAACGAGTCTCTTCGAACGTTTGCTGAAAAATAAGAGCAGAGCAAGTGAGCCTAAAATGCGGAAGCGATTCCGCGCGTTATATCTGCGTCAGTGCCTTTAAGGACGGTGTGAGAGAGAGGTTACGCTTCGTTAACTTTGTTATGCTGTTTCTCCTCTTAAGAATTTTTGGATCCACGCCTGCTCATATGAGTGCCAGCATGTTGAGCAAACCACGCTGACTATGCGAAATGTGCCAAGTATTCACACCAATTAGGACAAGCAGCGTACTGCATTACACCCCGCCCCTCCCCCCCACATACCACACACAGTGTATGTGTGTATGACCCACCAGCTCAGCCACAGTCAAACACCGGACAACGAGGGATTAATTCCCAACGTTACCTCGCACACAACCTCACACAACCTCACACAACCTCACACACACACACACACACACACACACACACACACACACACACACACACACACACACACACACACGCACGCACGCACGCACGCGCACGCGCGCGCGCGTGTGTGTGTGTGTGTGTGTGTGTGTGTGTGTGTGTGTGTGTGTGTGTGTGTGTGTGTGTGTGTGTGTGTGTGTGTGTGTGTGTGTGTAGAGAGAGAGAGAAAGAGAGAGAGTCCCAATGAAAAATATAACATTAATTCTTACGTTTCGACCGGAAGACCGGCCTTTCTCAAAAAGAAAGGCCGGTCTCTCGGTCAGAACGTAAATGTCATGTTTTTGACTGTGACTTTTCATTTATATCCTTAGCCGAATAGCCACGAACCTTCTTCTGAAACTATATATATCGAACGCTCTTCAGCAAGCAGCCGCATCGAGACAAGCTGGCGGGCTTAATTTCACAGACGGCTGCCTATAAATGAGTCTGATCAAAAACGTCTCGCTGTGTAAAAAAGTACGCCGACTTATTGTTTCTGAAGTGAAACATTCTTTAATTCTTGTCCCGACGTTGCACTTTACCATAGGAGACTCAGCTTTCTTTTCCTTAAGATTCTAATGAAGTTAGCATGCTTGGCTCTTTCTGCCAATTTGGCGACTTGTAGCGCTCTTCTATAGCCTCTTCTGTGGTGCTTCTGAAACAAAGTCTGAAAAACTTCCCTATACCGGATAGACATCGAACTTAGGACCTTGAGCATAGTAGCCCGATGCCCCACCCGCTCGGTCAGAGTCAGGCCGGACAACGAGGGATTAGTTCTCAACGTTACCACGCACCAGAGCGCTATTGGTGCGATCTCGGAGGCCACGCATAGTGAAGGGAACTTCTCATAGCTTGCCGCGCCGCCAGATGGTGCCGCAAGTACGGAGAGACAGAAAAAAATCATGTTTGCGCCCATAGGCGTGCGCAGGGTACCCCTTCAGGGGGGGGGGGGGGGCAAAGGTTCATAGCAGCGCCCCCCCCCCACCCTACTAAGTCAATGTATGGAGCAGATTTTGCGCCCCCCCCCCCTCTTAGGTGACTAGAAGGGTCAATTAACGGGGCAGATTTTGCGCCCCCCCCTCTTAGGTGATTAGGGGGGGCGGCCGCCCCCCCTGCCCCCCCTGTGCGCACGCCTATGTTTGCGCCCTCCGTCATAGGGATCGGTATAACACGAAAGCGAAACGTAGTTCAGAAACTTTACAAAAGTGCTTCGATATTCATGGTAAATTGATAAATGAGAGCTTGTACAATGTCTGCTGGTGTTGTTTGATGTGGGCGCACCTACGTTGACGCTTGGTGGCGCTTCTCTATCGCGACGATAACGTCGATGATCAGAATTAAATATTTGTGGTAGCTGAAGTAGTAAACATAAACCCGGACACAGCGCACGGGTAATCCCGCGCAAATATGGCATCAACGAGCACATAATCACTAGTACTGGATATGCGCTCATGGAAATCGTCGTCATTTCAGGAGAGAAACGGCAAGCTGTGCTCTCCAGTGCTTGGGTAACCTACACTCCTGCTCATGCATACACTCCCACACAGCGCTTCAGGAACGCGAGAGGCAGAGCTCGTAGCTTGAGCCATGAAGGCGTCCCGTTGCCCGCTGGCGTGTCTCACTGCAAGAAAGCACTCAATCAAACAGTATTGAAACGAAATGGAGTGGAAATCGGGGAGCCAGACTCCGCGGCGCTGAGTAGGGCGCCTGGATGCCAGCGTTGAACGAATGAACGCTGGCATCGAGGCTCCCTAGCGCTGAGACTTCCGAAGGCATTCCGCTTCCCGCTGGCATGTTTCTCTCTGCACCGAAAGCTGAAACTACCCAAGCGCTCACTGTCGGCGCTCGTTAGTGTCATGATGCTTCACTTCACCTCACCTCTCCAAGACGGCGACACCGCCCCACGCTAACAAGGTCACTGTGAAAGGGAAAAGGCGTGAAAGATATAAGGCGCGTTTGTAAAGGTTCATGCATGATCGTCGGTAGCGGTGTGGGTAAAGCGCCCAGCTCCCATCGTCGCGGGCCGAGAGGTCGTTGGTTCGATTACCACGACATTCAAATCTACGAATTTCTTATTATTTTTTTTCATTGTCATCTGTTCGTGTGCATTTTACCGACGTCACATCCGTGACGAAAATGATGTCACTGAAGTCTTGGTGAACCCCGGCATAAAACACTTTCGTATAAAAAAAAAAATATAAGAGGTAAACTTTTTTTACCGCGCTAGCACCTAGTGAGATTATGTTTCTCAAGGAACACATCGAAATGCGACCCCAGCCAAGCGGAAGTTAGGCTATGGCTGAAATGTTATCCCCCCCCCCCCAAGAAAAATAATACTAAATAAAAACGTACATAAAAATGAGGTGATGGTAAAAATTCAGAATTGTATAAGATAAATATGATATCTGCGCATAACTTTTGTAAAGATAAGGCCCAATTAACTGTCAGAATATTTATTGAGATGTCCACCGCTGTGGTAAAGTGGTTACGGTACTCATCTGCTGACCCGAAAGTCGCGGGTTGCATCCTGGGCGCGGTGGTTGCATTCTGATGGAGGCGAAATGCTACAGGGGCCCGTGTACTGTGCGACGTCAGTGCACATTAAAGAAGACCAGATGTCCACAATTTCCGGAGTTCTCCCCTACAGCACGCCTCATAATCACGTCGTGGTTTCGGCACGTGAAACCCCACAAATTATTGTTGTAACTAATGAAAATTCATTGAAGGAGTTAATTGAAAGGAAGACTGTTTTATTGTGGTTACGTGTCATCAATATGGCAATAACGACTTGAAACTTCCACTTATGCTACTTCCTCTCAAGTCAGCCCTGTCAGCTATCCAAGACTGACTGAAGGGATCCAGAGAAGCGCCAGTGGTTGGGCCAGTAATGTAAGGCGCTGGAGGTTTCCTGACATCACGAAGGTGTTTCTGGCGCTGCTGATCAGCAGTGGTGAGGAACCAGGCAATCTGACTGAAGACTGCCATCGAATCAGCTTGGGAAACTGTCGTGGACTCACTCACACCATGGTGGTATGGAAGGATATGGCGTCCAGCGTAGCAGTGTTATGCACTCGCGTCACAAAGGGGAGAACACACTCCTAGTTTCAGTGATCAGAAACGACATTCATTGCAACAATATCACTAAATGCAGGGTTAAGTACAGTTGTCGGACCATTCGTTTGAGTATGGTATGCAGTGGTATTCTTTTAGAATTCATTCCACACGTCCTCAATCGCTAAGAAGCTCTCGTGGTGGAACATGACGTAGAATGACGTGGCGTAAAATGAAAGAGCCGACGTCACTTGCCGATGCAGATGGCAGTTGTGGTCCCTGTGTAGCTCGTGAGGTGATCTATGGCAACAATTATCCAGCGGTTACCAGCTAGATAATAGGGAGATGTCTATACAAATTAATGTCGACGCGATCAAACGAGCGGGATAGACAAGGCAGGGGCTGCATCAGAGTCGCGGAACGAAAAGGAGGAATTTTCCGGCGCTGGCAAGAGAGACAGGAACGGACGTATAGCGGCGGACGAAGCAGTACCCTTCGCACCAATAGCAGCGCTGGCGCAGGCGTGTATAAGTCTTCACACTTCGGCATGTGCGCACAGTGGGTCAGCGTGAAAGGAGTGCGCATACGCCTGAAAGTAGATGGTGGGGAATAACTAAGAGCCTATTTGGCCCTTTGTACTAGCAGTTTCGATGTGAAGCAAAGCATTGCAGAGAGCGAAGTTGTATGCTAGATAGTATAGTACATTTTAGAGCACTGTACGGGCAGTGATTCTCGGCCCGAGCCGGGCCCGGGCCCAGCATTCATTGAAATTTATCCGCCCGAACCCGGCCCGGTGACTCAAAGCGAGATCCGGGCTCGGCCCGAACCCGAGAAATCTTTCACATACGCGGCCCGGCCCGGCCTGACCGCAGATCGGGCACGACAGGGGCCCGAGCCAATAATTTAGATGGTGTTGCCCGAGCATGGAATCGACAGCAAAGCGTAGCAAATATCTTCGTTTTGTTGGCGCATTCTACGCTAACAACTATGCTTTAACCTACGGTAATTCTCTGTACAAAAGGCCCTCACTGTGGTAACAGTTGACCGGACATACTGGGTACGATGAACGGGCAGTGGTATACTGCATCTATTTTTTCTGCAAATGCAATTGGAATCATCAAGAGCATTTGGCAGCAGATATTGTAGCAATAAAAGTGATTTGCAGCATGAGTTCTATTTCAACAGGGAGCGAAAAAAGGAGAACAGAACGCTCTCTTCACATTGTTTTTATTTCGCTCTCTATGGAAATTTAAAGCATGCTCTACCAACAAACCCAATCGTGCACCCTTCTGGATATGTAGCACCTGTCTAGCACCTTTCCACAGCAAGAGAAATAGGGGGAAAAGGACAAATTTATTATCTCTGTTGTAGATACGCTAACATATACAAATATTGCGACCAACTCGAGGCACCACGATTACTTTTCGAAATACATATAAACAGCTGAAAGGAAGGAAAACATGCTATCTGTCATAGCATTATTTTCATATATCACTCCACTGCTAGCATATACAGCCTATAAGTTTCTTGTGGCATAGCTTACAGTCAGGGCCAACCAACGAAACGTTCCTTTCCTCAGTAAGGAAGCCTTCATTTTGGCAAGGCCGCCTTATGTCACTCTGAAAGCTTCCTCACTGAGGAGCCCTCGGTGAAGACTCCCTTGGCGCTTCCTCAGCTTAAGGTTGCTTTGGGGCTACCTTCGTGCGCCCTTAGGTTCCGCTCCTGGCCCTGAACGAGCGCTTCACCTCACAGCTAGCCCACGTGATGAGCCAGCCCACCTGATGCTTGTTTCCGAGGCCACCCTCCCTACCCACCACTACGGGGAGACGCGCGTGCCCGGTGTTTCAGTGTTGCTAGAACGCACCACGTTTCGCGCTCGACTACGGTGGCTTTTCACATTGAGTAATCGCAGTTGGAAGAAAGCGCACACGCGTCTCTATATTAACACTTCATTTTGGAAGTGATGTGGTGACCCAACTTTTATTTTGCAGAGTAAACGCTTGTGCGCAAAGCTTATATTCGATAATCTCGAACGCAGGAGCGCGGCAACCATTCCTCCCGCGAGGACGTGTGTAGGGAGCTTTCAGAGTACGCTTGCTTCCTCCGTCGGTACTTGGCTGTAAGGAGGCCTCACGTAAGGTGAGGACGCAGTCGAAGGAAAGGAACGTTTCGTTGTTTGGCCCTTAATGTCTTGACATGTCATTGTGCAATAAGTCAAATTATCATGAGATTCCGGCTGTAAGCACGCCTTCGCTGTTGCATCAGATATCCTTCCGCGCTAAATTTTCTTGAACTGCTTGCGCTAGCCGCAGGGGCGCACAAAATCTGCCTTGCGAATTTTGAAGGCGTCGGCACTCGTTGTTTTCAGACTTCCACCACTGGAGAAAATTTCAGATGTCTCTGCGGACCTCTGCAGAATGACCATAGCTGTCCAGCTCATGCCTTCATTTCTCTTGTTCCCGAACGTCATGCCACTCTTCAATATAATCTATAAAACTCTTCTTTGAGGGCTTCTACTTGCAGGTTTCAGCAGTGTTTGTTGTGCACGGTTTTCACTGGGCTGTTTTTTCCTTCCATATTATAATGGTGTATGCCTTGCTAACGATGTTGTACCGGTAGAAGGTGGCGATTGGATTACGCGTGTAGGACTGGCAGCAGGTGGACGAAGAGATTTCAATCTATTTTCGGGGTCGTTCCAGGTTGGTAATAAAGGCGCAAATAAGCTTGTCGACGCTTATTCCTTGGATGCATATGGTTCGAGGTAAGGGGACATCACGCGGCACGGAATTCGTAACTGCCTGTCTTCAAACCAGATATTTCGTCAAGTGAATATACCTTGCCCCAAACAATATTTAATGGACATATGCTATTACTGCACATTCCAACGCTGTTGCGGCAGTATCATGTATCTCTGGCGCCATATAGTGGAACAAGACGAAAGCTCAGACGTCAATAATGAGGGCACACAAAGCAGGCTCTGCATGTCCATGTCGCGTCACATGACCACAGGGAGCCGCGCAGGCCTTTCGTTTTAGTGGACTGCTGGAACTTTCAAGAACGTTGCCCCGCTTTGGAGCTCTGTGATCGCTCTTCCGATGATAAGTTATAGATATAAATTAATTATATTACATTTGTTACTGCTATTACCAGATAACATTTGCGGTATAAAGTAATAGCGGAGTCAATAAAGCACAGAATAGTGAGATGTTAACTCTATAAGCGCCTGGTCTATTTACTTTTAGCTCGCCCGTTTGAGATAAATCAAGTAGTCCCATATGGAAGAAGCAAAAGAAGTTCAGTTCAGGATGACCGCCGCCGTAGTTCAGTGGTAGACCATCGGACGCGTTATTCGAAGGTCGCAGGTTCGGTCCCTGCCGGCGGCAAGTTATCTTTTCGTCCACTTTTATATTTTTTCGTCCACATTTATATTCTAATTACTACAAATAACACCCCCTATACTTTCCTTGGCATTATTGTCTGTTAGTTCTCATTAATATTGTGTCTCACAAAGAAAAACGAGCCTTTAACAGTCACCTCCTTTCCTTCATTGCACAAAATAATGGTCTTTGCTAACCTCTAATCACAAGCGAGATAGAAAGGTATATTCAATGGCATCAATCTAAAGAGAAATCAGAAGTGACGTATCCAGAAATGGTATCAAGTTTGTCGATACCGTCAAGCCACTTACCGCCCAGTACAGTATCAGAGCAAGGAAACGAAATGGAAACACAGACGGCGCTGCAAGTATTGTGAATCTTGTGCAGGCAGGGAAGCGCTTCCGACGAACATCGGTTTCAGAAGGAGTGAAAAGTACGGTGGAGCAAGTAGGGACTTCACAGGAAAGCGGCACCAAAGTGGATGAGAAAGGGCATATCGCAGTGTCGGCGCCAACGAACGCTTTCGCAGGTAGGGATGTTGAGTCGAAGAATGTGGAACTCGACTTGGGAGCGAGCACAGTCACTGACGTCATAGTAAGTGCAGACGAGGTCCCTGCCCAATATAACTTCGTGGCAGCATTCCCGGAGCACAAAAAACTCGATTTTGTGCAGATAACGACCTGCGCTGTGCACACCGCGAAAGGCTGCACTCGTGCGTTGCCGCAGTATAAAGACATGACTTGGCATGCTTACTTTTGGAGTTCACGGCAGTGCTTTTGCGTAATTACAGACACTGCGGCTCCAGTGTCGACAAGGGCTCAAACAGTGCACTTTTAAACATAGCAGAAGGCAAGACCATAAAACAATGGCGTAGCCATACGGTGGGTGGGTCTTGAAGTGCTAGGATTCAATGCGGATGGAAGAAATAATTGGTGAGCAGTCGAAATGCGCAAGAAATGTTGACAGTTTAAGTTCGCGACAAAATAATATTACAGCCAATGCTGATTGTGAACATATTATTAGGAAAAGAAAAATTGCGTGGCTGGCAAAAAAAGAAAAAACCTACAAAACTCAAGCTTTGTGAATATGACCCACCATCTTCAGCTCACTCGAAATTTCTGCTTTGTACATCTTTTGAGTGAGACTTTATGCAGAATCACATACCCACAGGTGTGCACATCCTATAAATGGTTTTCTTCGACAATCGCAGCAGTGGCTTATGACTATAGCGTTGCCCTGCTAAGGATAAGGCGACGAGTTCTATCCCCGCCACAGATGACGCATTTCGATGAAGACCTAATAGGGAAAAAAAAAACGCGCCTGTGCTTTTAGTTAGATCTACGTCAGAGAACGACAGATTGTCAAAATTAACTCGCAGTTCTCCATTACGGCATACAGTTCATAATCATATCGGCGCTTTAGCATTTAAAACAGCAGGAATTACACAACATTCGCCTTCATACCGCTACGTCAGCGTATTCCCGTTGCAACGAATCTCAACGATCCAGCATTTACGCTTCCGCACGTTCTGCGACGTGCCAGACACCCTACGCCATAATGTATGGGGATGTCACGGAAACCATACCCACCCAAACACTAACCGAAGAAAAGCGGGACTCTAAGGTTTCGAAACCAAACCTGAAGAACCACCTAAGGCGCAGAAACGCTTGCTCGAAACGCTTATTCTCTTTTTGTCTTCGACAAAATCGAGCGGTGGCTCAGTGTTGCATTCGCGTGCATTCACCGCGTCACATAGTCCCTTTTTTTTAAGTATCCACAGAAGAGACAAAATGACGAACAAGTAACAGAAAACAAGAGACCAAAATAATGCAGGGCAAGAAGCCTGCGTATACTAGACGCCGAAATCCTAAGCGATGTACACGATTGCGGTTCGAAAAAAAAAAAAAGTGCACGGCATGGTGTGGCCTGCAGTGGCGGTGACAGTCATAACTACAGCCACAACCATACTCTTCAGACAGCCTTTGCCAAGGCAGCGCAGAGACTCTCAACTTTTTGGGCCTGTGGACAGCACGAACAAGGTGGAAAAGGTCACATAAAAAAATTAAAGAAAAAAACGAGTAAATATAGCATAGGGAAGTTCATGCGTGACTCAAATGAGAATCTCTTTTGGCTCATAGAGCGCTACAAGAGGGCGAAAAAAGCGAATGGATCGTACGGCATACTTTTCTCGTATTAAAAAAGGAAAGAAGTGGGAACAGTCCTGAAAGCTATTTGCCGCAGTTGGATTTCGAAAATTGCGCATCGAAAAGACAAACGCCGCTCGGTGGGCAACTATTCGTTTTTTTTTTATTTGTTTATTTATCTGGAACCGGAAGAATGATATGTCAGGAAAGGAAATGGTGTGACACGTCAAAATTTTAGAAAACGAGAAAAAAAAATAAACGTCATCCACATCGCTTAAAGAATGCCGAAATCGAGCTATTTTCGTTCGAATGTTCCGTTCTCCAGCTCCCCGAATTCCTGGATCTGTATGGCACCGGACCGCACATCAGATGACGACGCTTTCGTGCCGCTCTCACCGGATGTGTCCCAGTGGCGAGGCAGAAGAAATTTTGCGGTAGGTTTGTAAACTTTCTCAAACCGGGAGAACGCTTCTTGAGAAGACGATTCGGGTATAGCGTTTTGCGCGTGTATGTTCGGAAATAGTGCCACTTACAATTACGTTTGGAGCTCATAACGCTTGTTTTTCTTTCATATTGCTGCGATTGGTCTTGTCAGCGAGCACGGTCTTGAGGATGTGCCATGCGCGTCCCTTCATTTATCTTTCTTTCTGCAATAACACAATGGATATGGAGGAGAAGAAAGTGTGGATGTAGTGTTTGCTGTATTGTTTATACTTGGGAGAATTCGGAAGGAAGCGCGTGGGAAGAGTAGTTCCCAGTAGCGATTCTTAACAATAATCCGAAATATCCAGACAAAAAGTCTAGAAACATTTATTTCGCCCACTATGAAAGGCACACTACGCAGGAATTGCCTAACCGTTCGTTTGCAACATACTTAAAGCAAACGACAGACCGTATCCCTATACGTTTGGTGACCTGCAGTGCGATCCCAATAAATAAATAAATAAATAAATAAATAAATAAATAAATAAATAAATAAATAAATAAATAAATAAATAAATAAATAGTAATTTATGATGCACGCATTGTTAACCTATTAAATTCATCATCATCGTCATATGTTTGTCGTCATTCTCTGTTTGTGATCATTACCACCATCGTGTGTGCAGCGCTTGTTCGAAGCACAGTTCTCGAGCCATCACTGTGGTGTTGCATACCGCTCCGACGGAATAGTGAACTGAATATTTCACTATTTGCAATAGTAGTCGCGCAAAAGTAGAGAATGGGTCAATTGAATAAATTAATATAGTTGTGGAGTCGCTTGACGCTTCGGTGGGTGTCATTTGACCCTCGTAGGAGTGCTACCGGCAAGAGTCGTCTGACTCCCTCATAAGTGGTAATGTGATCCTTCGGATAAGAGTCCTTCCACTCTTCCTTGAGGGTCAGGGTACTCTCCTAGAGCGCGCCGACTCTGACCCACCAAGAGAGTCGTATACGTGGCAAGTCAGTACTATCCGACAAGAGTCACCTATGCTCATTTTTTTTTCTTAGAGTGTATGAGATGTTCAGAAAGATGGTATCACCCAGCAGCACGGTCTACCAAAACCTGGAGGTTTCAAAAGGAAAGGTTCGTTTCAATAAGGAAAGAATCAACTGGCAAACGCCACACAGAGGGGCACAACGCTCGCCTCTATTTCATAATCATATGAGGCGGGGGGGGGGGGTGCAATATTTTAAAATAGCTCTTTATGTGTGGTCCTCTTACGTTCTTGTGTCCTGTTTTGTCGGGCTTCTTACCGTATAAGTTGGAAGAACGTGATCAAGTAGTTATTGAGTGTAAGTCGCATACAAGCAGGGGCTTTTCGCGTGAGTGGAGTCCTGTAGGAGAGAAATGAATAACGAAGGGAAAACAGGATGAAAGATCATGAAACAAAACTGAAAGAGCCACAA
This sequence comes from Rhipicephalus sanguineus, assembly GCF_013339695.2. Lineage (NCBI taxonomy): Eukaryota > Metazoa > Arthropoda > Arachnida > Ixodida > Ixodidae > Rhipicephalus > Rhipicephalus sanguineus. The sequence goes on from NC_051176.1 coordinate 121,957,650, forward strand.
AAAAAGTAAAAAAAATAGACTGCCCTGAGAACAAAAAAGTTCCTACAGGTCGGTTTTTTGAAGAAACAAAACAGGCCCGTAAGAAGTTTCGTCACTCACAAAGAAGATAATACCATATATAGAGGGGGAGCGGGGTCAGTTTCTTGTAGAAAAGTAAACGAAGCGCAAGAAGATGCCTGGCCGAGTTTAGATGCACAACCATTCCGATATAAAGGCAGCCATCACGGGCTCTAAACTACCGGCTAAGTAGACGCTAGTCCCTGAGTCGAGCCGTCCGATGAGAAAAACAAAGCAGAGCAGTCCAACACAAGGTGATTAAGAACAGCGACAAGTGCTCGACAGACTGTCTACACGTTCTTGTTGGCTCAAACGTGCACACACAAGGACATAGCCAACACTCAGCATTAGCGGCACAAGTTCTTCAGCACGACGAGGTGATCCTCGACCAACAACACGGGGAGGAAACGATCCATTTGTAACACAGTAGCAGAAGTGCTTCTTGAGGCAGTAGCGGCGAATCAGCAAGCAAGCGTCGTCAATCTCGCAGGAAATTTCGCTCACCCCATCCGGCTTCATCAGCAACCACGAAGGTGGCAACTACTGATGTCAATCTAAAATACACGCTGCGCGATTTCATTTACACCGAAGAATGTCAATCAGAACGGCTCCGGTGCTGCCCTTAGCAGATTACACTGCAATGACGCTGGTAGTGTTGTACACACAGTCATTGAGTCCTCTAGCAAAATTAGATCTCGTCAGGTTTGCGCCCCGCTGACCAATGATGTAATTGCACTAGGTTTCGTTGGAATTGATGGGGCTGTTTGGCTCAGCTTCCACTTGAGCTAAAAACGATGGCGTAATGAAGACTGCGAATACAACGAAATCACTATATAACAAACCCACCTAAGACTACTCAAAGGCGAAAGCCGTCCGTTGTGACCATTTTGCCGTGCACATTATATCGCACGAACGCCGCACAGACCAAGTGAATGCGCAGCTCGTGATATTTGCGCTTTAACACCGCAAAGCTACACTTATTTAACGCCATACAAACTACATTTATGAACATACCTTCTTCCTTTGTTTTTTTTTTTTATCCAGGAACCCGCACTGGACGGAGAAGGTACAGATGATAAGGAATTATTCCTGCAGCGCCATCGCAGTTGAGCGTATCTATCTAACCGAAATGCCGTTGAGATAATCAATAGAAAATGTTTCAAGAAATATGCTTCGAGTGCACTGCGAAATTATCGTGCAATGCACTTTCCACTGATAATCTGTTGCCGGACCAAGGAGCAGATAAGAAATAAGTATATTGAAATGATTAAGCAGTGCTTGAACGTAACTATGAAGGGTCGGTTATGGTAACTGATGTAAAAGGTAAGGACATGAACAGAGAAAAACGAAGAAGCACACGCAGTGTTGACTTTAAACACCATTTTTGCCGAAGTGATGGCCATGTATATACATAGTGTAAAGGCATGCGCAGATATAGGGGGATTCGAAGAGAACTAACCATTAATACTGCAAAAACTAAATATATCGTTTTCCACTCACGTTCAAAAATTATCGGTAATAACTCTGTCTCACTGCATTTAAATCAATGCCCACTCGAACGCACCGACTCATATACATATCTTGGCATTATTCTCGATCAGCATCTGACTTGGCAGCGTCACATCGAAGCTCTTTGCTCAAAGCTAGCATCTAGTTGTTTTGCATTGCTTCAGGCACGGGAACATTTTCCAAGGAACATTCTCCGCATCCTGTATTTTTCATTTTTTCAGTCTCACCTAACGTACTGTATTGATTCATGGGCCTGGACATTCAATACTTACCTAGATCCTGTTCGACGTTTACAGAAACGAGCCGTCCGAACTATTAATTTCTCGCCGCGAAATGAACCAAGCAAACCAATATTTTCTAAGCTGCAAATCATACCGTTTGATTTCTTACGCGAAATAAGTATGGCAAAGTGCATTAGCAGGGTAATAAAGGACAACTATCCGTTTAACATATCAATATTGCGTGTGCCAAATCGTACAACAAGAAACAAGACAATTGGGAATTTTAATATACCAGTGGCAAGAAACTTATATGGTCAGAGACTTGTAGAATTTATTGGTACAAAAATAAGGAACGACATACCAACTGAGGGAAAGCAGAGCAATAACGTATCACACTGGTTAAAAAAGTACTATCAACAGCAAATGTCATGTGTATAGAAACTTATGTCACGTGCGCAACCTGTAGATACTTATGTTTTCTTTTTTCTTTCTTTTCTCTTTCAATGCTGTTAAGCTTACCACATTTAAGTTATAAACGACATGTTGTCTGTTGTTCTGTACCATGTATTCTTTGCCTATACCATATATTTTTGTCTGTTATATATATATATATATATATATATATATATATATATTTTAATCTGCTATTTCTAATTTTTTTCTATGTAGTTGTCATTGACGGTCGAAACTGTCAATTACATGTTTGTTAATGAACATTTCTGTAATTACATGTCTGTAAATGACCCCAATACTAGCCTTCGGCTAAGGGGTCATACAGTGTTTGCAATCAATATGTATTTATTTCATGTGAATAAACTTCAAACTTCAAACTTCAAACTGTCTTATCTACACACAACAACGACCACACACAACACATCACTTGCCATAAGCGTAAGGCACGTGTGCAACGTTTAAAAGTGATTGCATACGTCATCTCCCTTACTGTCAGCGCACCTGAAATGGCCTTCACTCGTGGAAGGTCAGTGCTGTGTGCGTAAAATTTTCGTCTCTCCTTGTCTGTCGCACTGTTCTTATTTTTAGCTTGAACGGCGTCTCTCTGTGGAATGCGAAAACAACGCCACCAAGTACTACAGAAAGTGAAGCAGGCTGATTTATATTATGAATGTATCAGGTATCACGAAAGAAGGAAGGAAGGAAGCAATACGAAAAGGAGAAGGCAGGGAGGTTAACTAGACAGCAGTCCGGTTGGCTATTCTACGCCGGGGGAAAGGGAGTGGAAAGATGGGAGAGACAGAGAGAGAAGGGGGGAGCGAAAAAAAAGGAAATGATCAATAAATGCATTGAAACGTATGTAGCGGTGGCACTGTAAAAATAGTCACATGCGCTCACAAGCGTTCACACAGGCCCGTAGTCCTTAAAAAGGTATCACGAAAGAGCATTCAAATATACCTTCAGGTATGTCAAGAGTGCTAATAACGTCGCAATCTCAAAAGCATCGCATCAAACAGTAGTGCTGCGCCTGCCTGAAGCGCCTCGGAAACACTATAAATAAGAATCCACTTTGCCGGGGCTGAACGATAATAATAATAATAATTGTTGGGGTTTAACGTCCCACAACCACGATATGATTATCAGGGACGCCGTAGTGGAGAACTCCAGATATTTCGACTAACTGGGGTCCTTTAACGAGCGCCTAAACCTAAGAACACGGGCCTCAAATTTTCGCCTCCATCGAAAATGCGGTCGTCGCGGCTGGGATTCGATCCCACGACCTTCGGGCTAAACAAGGAAACGAAATTTGACCGCTTCCGGGCTAAACAAGGAAGCGGTTAAATTTAGTTTTTTATTTTTTTTTCACTTGCAGAACGAAATGACCAACATATACATTTGGCGTTCGGCGCCGTTTTTCACTTTCCGACAGAACCAGGCCGTCCACTTCCCGCGGGAAATCTGTTTTCCTATCTGGTTCGCGCAGAATAAGTGACCTTAACTGTTGTGTAAAGCTTATGGAATAGCCGCTAAGGAGGGTCGCAGACACTACCAGCGAATTCCCTCATTCTCTTTTTTATTTCATTGCACTGTTTCGACGATATGATAGCAAGTACGAGGGAGGACGACTGCCCCTGTCAGTACAATAGCGACGCCACTATATTCATTACTGAAAAATGGCGTCATCTAGCCCTCGTACCATCGCTAAAACACGTGCGTTTTTCCTAACTCGTGTTGTTAGCTCACTGCTACACGCTTATGTTAATAGTCATCTATGATACTGTCTAACCTCAACGCGCAATACCTACAGCATACACTGAAGACGACTTAACCCTCTTCGAAACCAGTCAATCAAAATATGACTGTTAGCTGAATTCTTTGTCATTATTTACCTACCTGTCAATACTTTTGCATGTTATCCATTCAGCTCTTCCATCGTAAATTTTCACTCATCACATTTCGTCTCCTTAGTCGTGATATATAGAAGCTAGCTAGCTAGCTAGCTAGCTAGATAGATAGATATAGATAGATAGATAGATAGATAGATAGATAGATAGATAGATAGATAGATAGATAGATAGATAGATAGATAGATAGATAGATAGATAGATAGATAGATAGATAGATAGATAGATAGATAGATAGATAGATAGATAGATAGATAGATAGATAGCCTTCCTTTCGATAGCGCCACAACTTTCTCTCACGTATAATCCAATCGAACTGTGGGAAATTGGCGCATCATTACGATGCCACCTTGTACTTTGGAAACGCACCTCGCTAATATTAAATTTGCGTCGTTACAATTTTTTAAAACACAACGTGGGAAAGTATTGCAAGAATCATTCCTTAAAATTTATTTATTTGCTGTCATAAATTGCTACAATTTTTTGCTAGTTTTTCACTCTACTGCTATAACTGTACCATAGGTGATATATTTAAAACAAAAATAAGTTCTATTTTTTCGTTATTCGTAATACGTAACAAAGGGTAACTTTTGTTCATTACTGTGCACCTTTGTTTCTGAGTATTTGTTGTATTATTACATTAAGGAGTTTAAACAGTCATCTATCTTTGTTCAGTTTGTCATAGCTGCATACGCCACATTGTTTGGCTTTGAGACAAGTCATGTAACTCATGCGATGACATATCATTCACTATCGCATGTTCGTTATGCATGCATTACATCCTGGTATATGCAATGCCAATGAAACGACCGCGACGGCTTCAAAGCGTTTGCATCATGTCATGCCATGACCTGTCATTCATGTTTGTCGTACACTTGTCATGCGATGCCATGTATATCAAGGTAATGAAATTGCTGCGAGAGTAACTCGACCATGTCATGTATGACATGACGAATATGACATGCACGGCTGGATATTCATGTCACGACCTGTCATTCATATTCCTCATACACTCATGTCATGGCATGCCGATTTTCATATTATGTAGTTAGTAAAACGACCGCCAGAGCATCAAGGCTATGTCGTGTGTATCATGACGTGCATGGCGTGCGTGACATAACCTGCCATTCACGTAAGTACGTCATTACTCAATGTCAGTCTTGGTACACATCAAGTTGATGAAATGGTTGTGAGAGCACCTGTCATGTATCTCATAACATAACATGCATGACATATTCATGTCATGACTTGTAACTCATGTTCGCCAAACACTCATTCATGTCATGCCAATATTTATATATATCAGGTTAATGAAACGGGCGCGAGAGTATTAAGGCCGCGTGTCATATGTATGATGATTTACCTGACATGCATGACATGGGTTTCATGTTATGACCTGTCAATTATGTTCGTCATGTACTCATGTCATGCCGTGCTAATTTAGGTGTATCTGAAATTGATGGAAACGGCCGCGAAACCACGTAGATAGATAGATAGATAGATAGATAGATAGATAGATAGATAGATAGATAGATAGATAGATAGATAGATAGATAGATAGATAGATAGATAGATAGATAGATAGATAGATAGATAGATAGATAGATAGATAGATAGATAGATAGATAGATAGATAGATAGATAGATAGATAGATAGATAGATAGAAACGTTCAAAGTGTCTGGTTTGGCAAAAAATGCTTCGCATTTAATAAACTTGAACTATCAGAAAATTCGAAGTATATTCAACGCACAACGGACAAAACCACACGCAAGCTGACTATTAGTTTATCGTCCTCATAACCACACACTGTTATTGGTCAGGATCTATATGCAACTTATCAGTTTGACTATGATATGAACGGAATATTAATACCCCTGAGTGAGGACAATTGTGAAACTTAATCCAATGAGAATCTTGCCACTAACAGCAATATGAAGATTTAACGTTGGACTTGAACTCCTGGTATGGTATGACTTGACATGTAAAACAGCGGGGGCTGTGCCACCAGGCAGTTACGAGGCGTCACAAAATGCCGCGAGCGCCGTTGCAAGCGTCACGCCTCGATGGTGCGCGATATGAGACCGACAGAAAAGCGTTGGCATTAGTCAGTGCCAGTGAAATGGTAGCACGATGGTTACTGTCCGTACGGCTAAGGCCAGTGCGTACACACACCAGCTCAAGAGGAACGCCTTCCACGAACCATTCTACGTGCGCTGGGACGGATTTACATTGACACTATGGGAACACGAAGGAGAGACACTGTCGTGGGTTGCTGCAGGAAGCACATGTCCCATTGGGAAATATGGGCGAAATGTGCAATATAATTCTCGTCTCGGGACGTCACTAAGCTTTGACATTTCTTGGCAATGGTGTTAAAACCGCTCGAGTGGGAAGTACCGCGCTCTCGACACGTTTGGCCTAATCGAAAGTTCAGACTTCTTTTGTTTCTCAAACCCCACGGATCTTCAATCCCCATCCTCTACTTACAACAACAACAACAACAAAAAAAAAAAATCAGCACTTTGAGCAGTATGTCATAATGCACCCCGTATTTCTAAATCCAGCGCCTTCACGCCTACCTTCTCGTTCAATGCCCGAGAGTAACAAGCGAATGCGAATACAGGTATAACGAAGTACGACCTCTGTGGGAGCCTTGAACTGAACTGTACACTGCGTCCCTCAGGGTCAGACGCTGTATTGCGGCCTTGTCCTTTGGATATATGCGCGATGTTGCAAGACTGCCGGAGGTGGACGCTCCCGTTTGTGTCAGCCGGCCATAAAATAAAAAAGAAAGACACAGGACAGCTCACACTTAATGATGGCTTCAGTTTCCCTCCTTCTCACGCTCCATCAATCCTTTTTTTTTATGTTTACCTAATACGCCGAATGCTGCTGACAAGTGCAGTTTAGTGACGTTTTTCTTGAAATTTTTTATGGTGACTACACAAACCCACATACATGTCTTATACAACCCACCATTCACAAAACTGCCGAAGGCGTCACACGCGGGCCCAGACAGTCGTAGCAGAAACGAGCTGAACACGAAAGACATGTGGCAAAACCAAGATTCCAACAAGCGGCTGTAACTCCGATCGAGCAGAGGTACGATGCGTGATGTTTCGAGAGCAAATATCCCGTATACCGCTTCGCATAACAAAACAAGCCCAAGAATAAGCGAGCAAAGCTTTGCGATGACAATTTACGCTGATATAGTTGCTGCATCCACTGCAATGAAGCGAGGACTCCCCGCACAATTCGCAAAATGACACTTCCCGCTTCTTTATAGTGGTCTTTGCGAAACACCAACTCGCCACGGTGGTCTGGTGGTTTTGGTGCTCGTCTGCTGACCCGAAGGTCGCGGGATCGAATCAAGGCCGCCGCGGCCGCATTCCGATGGAGGCGAAATGCTCGAGGCCCGTGTATACCTAGATTTAGGTGCACGTTATGGAGCCCCAGATGGTCAAAATTTCCGGAGCCCTTCACTACCGCGTCCCTCATAACCATATCCTGGTTTTTGGATGTAAAACAGCAACAATTATTATATTTATTTGCGAAACGCGTGAAATGATGGAGGTTTACGCACCAAGGACGACGTTCAATGCACTCTTATAGAAGGTGGTTGTCCCAGGAATGCTCCGTAAAAACAGTTCAGCAATTAAACATGCAGCGCATGCGCTGTTTATGCTGTCCAAGTAGCACTCGTGAGCCTAAAAAATCGGAAGGCGCTTTGCAACTTTATCTGTGCACGGATAGCATTGCTTTTGCACTGAGACGATCAATGATATATTACATATATGCGCTCACTATGACTTGTTCTCGACCGATCGGACAACCGGCAACTCTATCCTAACAAGACGGCCATAGATGTCCCGATTCGTCAACTCACAAGGCACATGGACAAAGTGGCAATTTGGGCGAATTGGTTATGCATTGGGAAAAAGTTTCGCGCTCGATTACCCGGAAAAACAAAGGGGGTACCGGGCTGATGGAGCGCTGCTTATACCTGCATGCAAAAAACAGGCAGACAGATTAGTAGATAAATATAGGAAGGGAAAGAGGCTAACGATCAACCTGCTACCCTGCGTTGGGAAAGGAGAAAATAGAGGATAAAGTAGAGAAGGAGAGAGCTGGACTATACAAGACCACAAAGACCTTCTGAAGCATCGCATAAGAATGTTCCCCACATTATGAACATTCAGCCTATATTTCCTTGCAAAAAGAGAATGCGCTCCATTGACTAATTTATTATCCTTGACTGCCCTAGCCAGCATTATGCAAAAATGTAATACTGGCTTTGGGGAATATAGCGTCCTATAGCTAACTCGGACCAAGATTTAAAAAAAAAGCGGCTCTAGAAAAATTGCACCAACTGCATATTAGCGGTAGTACTGTGTACTTATAGAGCACATTTTCCATGATTAAATAATTGGTTATTAAATCTTAATTGATCGACTTAGCTTTCACTTGAATCGCTGACGTGTCAATTTTAAGTTGTAGGCCGCTTCAAACAGGTCCAGAATCAAGCATTTATTTCATGCTGAAAGCTGCCTGGTTGTTTTTTCCGAGAAATAAGAAAATCCAGTGAAACACGTGAAATACGAAATGGACGCGCGCTCGCACGCCGCTACTTTGATGGATAAGCGGACTTTGATGGATACGCGGCTGCATTCGTTTATCGACGTACTGTACAGGGCTTCACCATGTAGGATCGCTCGACAGGCTTCATGACCTAACTGAAGGTGAGACAAGCGTCGGCACATGCTGCCGCAGTGTTGTCTGTCTCCTGCGGAACTAAGCATAGATTTAAGCTTTGCCAGGCTCCTCTCTAGAAAATGAGGCGCGCAGATTGATTGTCGTGTGTGCGCCGTACAGGTTTCCTTGCTTATATTACTTATATATTGCAACCTCACCCCCCCCCCCCTCTCTTCGCACCCCCGACTGCGTTGCGCTTATCTATGCGCCAGCGGCGAGTCTTCATGCCGCAATCATCGAAAAACATGAAGCCCAGTAAGATTCGGCGATAAACGAATGCAGCCGTGCATCAGTCAAGGTTCGCTTGGAAGCACTTGAGTAGCAGGGCGCGACTGCGCCGCCCTCTATTTCATATTTCGCGTGTTTCTCGGGCTTTTGTTTTTTTTTTCTCGGAAAAAAACAAAACAACCGGACTCAAAATTGACACGTTAGCGATTCACGAAATCATTAAAATATCAACAAATTAAATTAATTCACTAATTCTTATTTAGCGACGAAAAAAAACTGCTGGAAGTAAGTACACCCGACTACCGCTAATATTCGATTGGTATGATTTTTCCAGAGCTCTAGGCTGTTGCTTAAAATCTTGGTCCGAGCTAGCTTGAGCACCCTATATATGTATATACCAATTGTCCCAGCTAACTTGTACCAAGATTAAAAAAAAAAAGAACCATGCGTTCTAAAGTTCTACCTGTTTTGTATTAGTGGTAGTCGTGTGTGCATACAACCTGTATTTTTTTCATGACTAAGCTTTAAATAATTAATTAACTTTAATTAACCAACTTTTTTTATTCTTACTCGAATCGGTAAAATATTGACTTTATGTTGTACCTCGCCTCAAATAACCCCAGAATCAAGCATTTATTTTATGTCGAAATCTGCCTGGTTGTTTTTTGATGTGTGCGGCGTGACCACCCTTACCGCGCATGCGCAAATCTTCTCCACTTCCCCTCTCCGCTCCCTCTCTCTCCTTTTCCTCTCCACATCACCTCTCCCCTTCCCTTTCCCCTCTCATTTCCCTTTCCCACCCCTCCCCACTCCTCCTCTCCCCTCCCCTCCCCTCTCTCATCCCCTCCCCCTTCCCCATTCCCTTTCTCTTTCCCCTCCCCCTCTCTATTCCCCCAATCCTCTTTCCCCCTCACCACTCCACCTCTGAAACGCGGGCTCTACATGCCGAAACACTGCTTCGCATCGCCTCATGTTCCCCTTTAGCGGGAGATGGTGTGATTTTTTCCGAGAAGGAACAATTGAAAGCGCGCGAAAGACGCCAAATATGAAATAGACGGGCGCTAGCGCGCCGCTATACTCTAGCGCTTCCAAGCATTCTTTGATTGATACACGGCTGTGTTTGTTCATTGTAGAGGGCTTCACACTGTTTGATGAACGTGCGTCAAGACACCCTGCTGACGCGTCCATTATCGAGCATGAAGCCCTGTACAATGCGGTGATGAACGATCTCAGCCGTGTATCAACTAAAGAACGCTTGGAAGCGATGGAGTAGCGGCGCGCGAGGGCGCGTCTATTTCATATTTGGCGTGTGCAGCGCGCTTTTGTTTTTTCTCTGAAAAAACAACCAGGCAGATATCAGCAAAAAATAAATGCTTGATTCTGGGGTTATTTGAGGCGAGGTACAACACAAAATTAATATTGTTACGGTTGAGTAAAGGTTGACGGTGTTTATTTAAAGGATGCAAATGAGACACGGCAATCAGACGTAAAGATGGAGTCCTCAGGCCGCGCCAGACCACTTCGTCTTCCTCCTCCACATGCCCGGCTCATAGCGTAGCAATATTTTACCGATTCGAGCAAGAATAAAAAAGTTGGCTAATTAAATTAAATTATTAATTAGCGCTTAGTCATGAAAAAACTACATGTTGTATCATGTATGTACACACGACTTCCGCTAATAAACAACAACTTTCCAAGGGCGCATGGTTTTTTTTTTTAATCTTGGTCCAAGTTAGCTGGGACCACCCGTATATAATCATGCATGAGGAAACATGTTTCAGAATGACGCAGTCATTTCCCTAACAATAACTTTTAGTATAGGGTCATGCCTTTTTATGCATTTTTCGTTGCTCTTAGTTAGTTTGCTGCTGATACATGTGGGAATGGTATAGACATAACAAAAAACATTTATATGCTCAATTAACTGTGGTATTACAAAAAACCATATTATGGAATATTCTTGCGAGCGCTAAGCGGTTGATGTACGGGTTCGGTCTCTTTTTTGCGAGTTACGAAACATTCTAGAGTGAGGCGCTTCCACACTGACCCTCACCCGAGACTTTACTCTTCCCGATTAAAAAAAAAATGAAGCTTACAGATCATAGATTGTTCGTTAAATATATTTCAAGGTTTGCTACATTGCCGCCGTCTATTGCGCACTTTTGTTGAAACTGTTGCAAAACTTTGCGATATTCGCTGGCAGCACATGTACTCTGAAAGCACAATATTCCAAATGTGGCTCAGTTGCGTTTGTTTCCCGCGAACGTGTTACGGTGTCTGACAACTGTTTAATGAAATTCCGGGGATCCGCAGCTCCTCGCGAACGCTGACGTTATCTTTTTCTCCTTGTTCTTTTCTCTTTCGAGCCAGAAAATGGGGCCCCTAATTGCGAAAAATTTCACGCTCCCACAAGGCCTATAGCGCCCACTGAATCACAGTTCGTGACAAGACGATTAAATTAACTCCTTTTTGCGAAATGCCTTCTCGCGAAAGGGCAATTTCCTTTTTCCTTTCCACGCGTGATCATTATTGGCAGGTAAAGAAAGGTACGGACGACGACCCGTGTGTCCACACACAGTGAGACAATGTCGGGGAAAATCGGGCGAATCTGCGCGGTGCGAATTTACGCCGAAGAGGGGCAGTCCACTCGTGTTGGGCAAGCGCTGCTGCTTGAGTGGACTGCTTAAAATAGCTCGAAGCAGGAACGTTGAAGAGCGGAAAAAAAGATGGGGTGGGGGACAACGCCCAAAAACGTAATGGCTCAACCCTGCAGATAACTGGGATAATTCGACTGATAAAATGAAAAGAGCCCTTACATTATTACGGAGATCTAAAAGATGAAAAGAAGGAGAACACGCGAGAAAGAAGAGAACGGAGAGGACGGAGTAAGCTTGGCCGTACCTGGCCGCAGTGCGTAAAATGAAAAAGAGAAGAAAGTCACGAACTCCGACACTTAGGAGCGGGGCGCAAGTTTACAACCCCCCAAGGTGCAGTGTTTTGCTAATTAGGTACATGTCAGAGTTGATATGAGTTCAGTGCGGCAGTATGCAGCACTAAGGATATCCAAACTGTAGACGAAAGGATGAGTCGCCGTCCCCATGATGAAGCGACATCCTCCCCTTATCGACCACTTCTTTATTAGAATACACTGACCCGATGCTGATGATGATTGTGCCACTCCTCGTCCTCTGCACTGTTTTCAACTTCCTCCGCGCCCCCACAGCGGCGCCTGATAATGAAAAACACTAGCACTCGCGTATTCTAAGTACACACTGTTCGTTCATTAGTATTTTATCATTTCCAAGTCAATCCTGGTGGAATAATCTCGGGTTTTCACCTGCGCCTGGTCTTCCAGCGATGCTTCCGATGCTTTTTGCTCACCCGTGCTTTCGAACGCGTTGCCCTTGATGGACTTGTGCTGTCGATGAGCGGTTTTCGTTGGCATCCATTATGCAGACACTTCCTCGAGGTTCTGGTGTAGCTCTACTTCAGAAGCTTTCTGGATTTTCTCGTCTTGTCCGCTTTCATCTTGGAAAGCACCAGCCTTATTCCTCTGCCGTGGTCTGGGCTGTCTCATTCGCGGCTGTAACGCTGACTCGGCATTTCGCATCTTCACTAAAACAAGCTGTACGATGCTCATTCTTTTCAGCCTTGACGTCTGTAGCTTACTCGAAGAGCTGCATTTATGAGCAGTGCAAGCGGCAGGCTTTTGCGTCCTCATGGCCTTCTTACTATTTCCTTTCGCGTGATGAATCGGCCTTGATTTGTTTCCGCCAGGCGCTTGTACCCACGCCTGAGAGGACTCTATAGCATTTAAATCTGTGGTCTTTGACTTGCACTCACCCTTACTATCTGGTGGACTGCCATTTGAACGTCCAAAGGCTTCGCGCTTTTCGATTCTAGAAATCTCTTCCACCCCGTGCACCTGAGTTGTTGCAGCTGTCTTGTCATTAGTTTCATGGGCACTGAACGCTGACGAGAGTTCGAAAGCCGTGGACGAGGTCTTTATAAGTAGCGGTCGTTCTTCAGTGTTGGTTTTTCGTATTGTTTTTTTCTGTAGTAGAAACGCTAATTTGCCTGCTCCCAATATTTTCAACTATTTAACGAGAAACCCACTAGACTAGCTTCTGTGTGACCAGATCGCTACTGAAGATGCATTGGCTAGATGGTGGTGATATAGATGGGGAGAGTAGTTTTCCTTCCGATTCTGTTCTAAACCGTTGCCTTATTGACTCCAAGTGAACCTGCCGAACCTTTAACGTGTCTGCGATCTTATATTCTGCTCTGACCTCTGCTATAATAATCTGATGCACATAAGCTTCTGCTTCCTCCATCTCAGCTTCCAAATGATCGATATCAACTGTACCTTCTACTTCTTTATCGATTCTCCTGAGCAAATCGTACTCGTCAATCACAATTCGATGATATCCCGCAACTCACGTACTGATGGGCGTTCCACATGCGAAAGACTTTTGATGTTTGCGATGTCTTGCGGGCCTCCATAATCCACTCCAGTCTCTATAATGTAAATAACCACTTGTCGGCAGCGTCGCGAGGCAAAGTATGCGTCAACGTGTCATCCGTCACAATTGCTTCGCACGACGAAGTTCAGTGCGTTTTCGATATGTTATTACGTCATGTTATTAAGTCACGTGGCGTAACGCCACATAATGCCGTTGTAGCGCCCTCCTCAGGGCGGCGAACAAAACCGGGGAGCGCGTGACTTCAAGAGAAGAAAATAAAGACGGCGCTTCGCAGTGACACGTGAAGCCACGGCTCGTGTTCCCTGCTGTTGTCGAGCACAGGCAGTCTCGTTGCGCTTACTTCAAACTCATTCGTACCCATCTTTAGCACGCTTAAATGAAATTTATCCACACAAATTCCCCGACGCCGCCTGCACCGCTTGCGGGCAGGCCGCTACATTAGCTCACATGCTTTGCGAGTGCGGCTCGCTCGGCCCGACTTACAGCAAGGCCGAGTGAGATGCGCTTTTGCGCAGCCCAAACCTACAGGACCAAATCCTGGCCGTCCAGTGCGCCCGCGACAGGGCCGTTAGGCTAGGCCTGCCGGTCCCAACGTGGGAGTAGCCGGGTGGCGCGGGGCAACCTCTGCGTCTGCACTGGACTCTTAATGAAGTTGTACTCTCTCTCTATCACGTGACATCATAGCTTGGTCAAAGGTGTGTTGATCACGAAGGCAGTGCAAAACCAGGTGAGGTGTCTCCGATCCTGGAGGCAGCGCGAAACGACGCTAGGTGCACAAAGCTTTCGGACAGTGGCCGGGCAGGATAAATACATCTAGGCAGCCTACATGACAGGCCGTTCATGTAGCCTCCCTAATACATCTACTGAAAAGAAAAAGAAGATGGCTTTCGCCTTCGAGTCGTCTTAGGTGAATGCACAAGGGACCCTGCGATTTTTTTATTCACGATCTGTATATCGGGGACTTTTCGACCTCGCACATCAGCTTCACCCAACGGCGGCGTCACGAAGTTCCTCCAGGCTACAGATGCGGTCGGGAATACGTAAAGACCTATCGGTCTCACCTCTAAAGGTCCCTGGTTCTATTCCGCGTTTCGACACCATAATGTACAGAAAAGGAGGAGGCGCCTTCCCCATGGTGAAGTCCACCCCCGTCGTCCTGTTCTTTATTTGAATACACTGACCCGATCCTCCTGATGATGACTGCCCCGCTCCTCGTCTTCAACAGAGTTTTCAACACTAACAGGATGAGACAGGTGTTCACAGATACACAGGGATTTGAAGTTGCGAACCGGGGCACTCGAACAAGGGTTATCTAGGTAACCAACGTTTCGACAATGTATGAGACTTAGCATGGTAACGACATTCTTTGTTCTACCTCTGTTCACATTCTAACATAACATATATTTGTACAAGTCTTGGTTTCCTGCGAACATGCGGATGTGGGGAATGCCTCGCGGCACTTTCTTTTTTTCTTGGAGGGGGAAGGGGAGGCAACGGCGGGATGCTCTTGCATGTACCTCCCATATTCGGCCTCGTATAGATATCCCTGAGCACGGTCCTTGATCTGTCCAGCATCTAAAACGCCCTTCTTTGAGTAGAAAAGGTGATGACGTGAAGTTTCCAAGAACGCTACCCCTAAAAAACTTGCAATGTCTTTAACTTACATAGTATATCCACAGAAACGGCAAACAGGAGAAATTACCATTTCCACATTTGCAGCGTTCCCAGACTTGCACTCTTTTTTTTTCTTTTTTGCAGGGATATCCGTGATCCTCGCTTCGCTAATCGCTTCGATATCTTACAGCGGCGCAGGAGTCCGTCGGAGTATTCGATAAGTCTGACACGAGACATTTATACGAGACGTGCCCGTCTGAGCAATGTAGTACGTAGCTGCCTTGCATATCCTACTTAGACATGCAGATACGAAGATTACCACCCAGAAGTGGTACGCTGCAGTAAATCCGCCCTTAAACTGCGAGCGCATTTCATCACTAACTCTACACCACTTTGGTACGGCAATATAGCAAGCCTCAATGCGATGAATCAGGAAAAAAAAGCGAAATTAGGAGAGAAACCCTGAGTCGCCTACGAATAATTGAGCTAGCTAGGACCCGCCGCGTGGTGGTTAAGTATTTCTTTTCTCGGCACCACCACAAATTTTCTCCTTTATTAGAGGAAACCAAAGTGTACTGTTACATAAAAGGGCTTGAATGCGAGTTCGTTGGTATAAGTACATCTAGAAGAAAAAAAAAATACCGCCAGATCTCACGCATTATGGGAATAGATTTCATGCGGAGCGAGTGGCAGCTTACACCGCATTTTTCTCTTTGAGCCAAGCGTTACGAGGTAGATCGACGCCGTTGTGTAAATTTAGCAGTAGTGTGCTTATCGTGGACTTGCCAAGCGTCGTAGGCTCCCTAATACATCGCATCGATGGCTCCCTAATAGGCGCCCTAATACATCGGCCGACTTTACACTGGCGTGTAAAGGGTAGCTCATGGTCTGGCGTAACGTCGGAACTCACGTTATAGCAGAGATGTAAATTAAATCGCAACGAAGTACACGCTGCGGTTCAATGATGTGCATATAAGTAGCGTTCGTCCGCGTATTTGAGCAATGCTCGACTATAGCTTCGTAGTCAGTGTTTATTACATTGTTATAACAAGGGATAGCCAATACTGCAACCACAATTGGCGTTGCCCTGGCATGACGCTTGCATAGGCTCTTTTTTTCAAATCAGTTTGAAGCACTGGCATGGCTCTGTGGTAGAATACGTGACTGCCATGCAGAATACCTGAGCTCGACTCCAGATCGAGCTGTGAGGAATGTTTCGCTCATCGACATCGGCGGCACCGGATTTTCTGCCACAAGAGCTCCTTAACGTTTTGCATGAAGATTTTCAGTCTATTATTGCTGTTCCTGTGTTAATATATACAGTGAATCACCTTTGGCACATACCCTGCTACCACGGGCGATGTTATGCGGGTATGTGTCACACGTGATTGGTGGCAAGGCTTTAATGACGTATGCGGCAGACAGGTCACGTTATTCATGTAATGGCCTGTGAATCGCATTCATCATACGCTCTTGTCTTCCTATGCCAATTTAGGCACGTACCAGGCTAAGGAGACTACCAAAAGAAAGCCCGGACGCAGGCGGCAAGATAGATAGATAGATAGATAGATAGAGAGAGAGAGAGAGAGACGATCGAGGTGCCTTTGGTTTGCTAAGAAATTCTGCGCATATAAAACAGCGCTGCTTAACACACAGACAAGTCCTCGTGTCTTCTTTACTTGTCTGTGTGTTAAACCCCATCTCCCATCTATCCCTGAGCAACATAGCGGTCATTATTTTGGTCATACTCAGTGTAGGCAAGCAGTGAGCGAGTAGTTTGTCATTACTTTCTCCCTGTACTAACGCATGAAAAATCAATATTCAGAGGATTCTAAACGCAGATCAAATGTACGAAACCAGTAACGACCATTACTAAAGCACTGGTACACTTCCCGGACATTGCGTACTTATTTATTTGCTCCTGGAAGACGTTCTTTGTAGCCCGCGAGTTGGGAAGGGGTGTGTAATACGCTCGACTATGCAAGCCGCATACAGAGGGACCGATAGCGCCCAGATGACATGCCATCACCACATCGTGTCCCAGGTAACTTCCAATCCGACACCACGTCGCTAGGACTTTCATCCAGCGGGTCTCACACCAGTGAGAAGAAAATGGTGTTCCGTCCTGGCATTCTACAATCACCCACGGAACTGCGGCTGGGCGTGCATCCACACACACACAAAGACACACTAAGACACACAAAGACACACACACACACACACACACACACACACACACACACACACACACACACACACACATATATATATATATATATATATATATATATATATATATATATATATATATATATATATATATATATATATATATATATATAGACAGAGAGAGAGAGCAAAATATGCTCACCATGGAGAGTCGAATATCACAGACAAGAGAAGGAATGGCACGCATGCGCACACCTACGCAAAAAGTCGATAAACGTGCGAAACACAAGTTTTACTAACGCTTCGGCAGGTGGGCCTACCTTCGTCAGAGTGAATGGTTACAGATGTCAAGCAGGAGCCATATACAAGCCGTTTCTTTGCGTATCACATGGCTAAGTCATCGTCACTCGTTTTGAAACAAGGTTATAAGTAAACAAATGCACAAGGCTAAGTTCACATATAACTCAAAACGCGTAGCATTATACGACAGTGAAATGGCACATATTAGATACCCTAGCACTTTGTGCAATGAACTAAGTGTACAAAATAGCAAACTCCGCAGACAGTCGCTCACGTGACCATAAGTGCAGCGGGATAATCGCAGCCGAAATACATTCAACAAGCCGTTAAAAAAATAGAGAGAGAAACGAACGAAACCGAAAAGCGCGCAAAGCAAAGGACGTACGTCTAAAATTATGAAGCGACACAGGTCACAGATATTATGTACGTGATAATAGGCAACTGGCCAACACCATGCAAGAATGCAAGAAATGCGCACAAGCCAGTACCACAAAACAGCGATTTGCTAAGGCGCACATGCAAGTAAGCGTACTTGCATATAGGTTTGTACAGAAAGTAATGTCCATGATTAAATTGTAAAGCATTTATACCTCATAACAGGCGAGGACCGCTTGATATTGGTGGAGGGGGAAGTTAGCTTACGTACGTGCGGTCGCACTATCGTATGCTACCATCTGGCAAGTAAGGAGAGACTTTTCCGTGAAACTCGTCTTCATTTCCCGTGCAAGCCACAATGCAGCACTTGTTGGAAGGAACACAGGATCGTCATAAAGTTTTGTCTGAAACTCGACAAGTGCTAAGTGGAAACTTTTAGGGGCGAAGCTCCTTAGGGTGTGGGTCGTTCCCTCCTCTGTAGTAGTATGTAGCCACCTCGCCCGAACGGCAATGGGTGAGGTGGATCGGCAACGGGCGAGCGCCGATCGGCAACGGCGCGAGGACCCTACCGTACGAGAGTTAAATCGCACTGAAACACATACTTTGCGGGCGATATACTCTAGTGAGCTTTCAACCTTTCGTCTTAATGTACATGATAGAGAAATTATTTCTACGAAAAACACAAAGCACACCTTGAGCAAGATGTTTGGTTTTGGGACTCTAAATGGGACCTTGAGGCGATGCGAAGCCGGACCACTTGCACGATCGCGTTCCGTTGGCTTTCGTTGGCTTTCGTTGAGCGTGCTACCGACCTCGCGTCGTGGAACGCGAAGAAGAACGCCACGCGCGTCGTATCTTCCCTCAAGCCTTGCCGTTAATTCTCACAGGGCGAGCGGGGAACGCGGTCGCTCTTGGCGCGCTTTCTCTTTCGCTCGGGAGCGGACACTTTCCTTGCATTTCACCGATCACAATGCGGTGATAATGAAGGGACCACGTAAACCAACAGTACAATAAAAGTTTGATGTTTAATATGTACACGGTGTTTCACACTCTTTATATGATGTACTGGACGAATTTCACGGAAGAGTTTCACGGTTTACCGATGATTCCCTCCGGAGCTTCGCTCCACTCATCATCATTCACCCCGTGGATATGCCGTGATTTTTTTTCTATAATAACGACATTTGGTGATGATTATTAGTCATAACAAGTGTACGAGCGGTATAAGGTCTTTTTAGCAGGTCGTGAAGAGGTCAGCGATGAAGCCCACGCTGGACAGCCGTCAACGACCATCAACGATGGCAACGCGCCAGCCCAGACCGATTTCGTCTTGACCCGCTTCCTTCTCGATTCAAAGGTGCCAAAGCTTCCCCAGATGCCTTACAGGCGTGACATGGCTCCTCCAGACTTCCTTTTGTTTCCGTGCTTTAAAACTCCCATGAAAGGACATCATTTCAGGACAGTTGACAAAGAGGCGCTTGCACCAAGGCTTTAAAGCACATTCCGGAGGAGACGCCTTCGATGGCCGATATATATACATATATATATATATATATATATATATATATATATATATATATATATATATATATATATATATATATATATATATATATATATATATATATATGGTGTGTGTGTGTTACGCAGCTAGCTTTCCAAAATAAGTGGAGCTACTGGGATCGTGCGCATTACACAACCTTGTCATGTGACTTAGAAATTCGCGCATTCAACGCGAAGGTTATCACCTTGATCTGAGAGCCTTTGGAACGTGAGGATTCGCAAGATGCTCCGTAGACATGCCGGAGTCAGCTTCGGGGTCACTCAGGCAGAGCTCGTCAAAGGTGGAACATTTATTGTAAGCGAAAATGTCTCACTGACGCCCAAAACAAGGAAAATACGTACTCTCACATGACGTGACCGAGATGTAGGTTTTCTTTTGCTTGAATTATTAACCTTCTACGTATCTAGAGAGAGTTGGAGGGGCAGTATAACAGGGTAATCATTCGGCTTGCTGACGTGAACTAGAAAAGGGTAAAACGGAGCTGATAAAAGGTGAAGGAAGACGAGGTACACTATTGGTGCAATTGACTTAAATGTTCCATAGTTTGTGCATTTAGATTATGCGCTCTTAGCTTGTGTCACTACCTGTGAACTATTCGCGGTAACTTGTTCTTGAATGCTTTAATATGGCCGCGGGGTGGTTTTTGCTGTTCGTTCCTATTTCCAGTGCACGAAGAAGCACAAGAGGAGCTGCTGTCTCTACACAGCGCCATATCCTAATACATATTTCTTAAAAAAAAAGATTCCAAATTGCTGAAGCATTGCAGGAAGTGCCCAATACTTTGTTTGCCGAGCCGATTTTGTGATGCCTATGCTGAGTGCTGGAAATGACGGTAGCTTGTGGAGCATTTTTCTGCTAGGGTGCTGCTGCTAAATGTGTCGAATAAATGCATAGCGTGTTGGGCCGACGCGTTGTGCTGGCAGTGATGTCACACGAATAAAGCGAGTTAGAGACTGCAACAACTCGCCGATGCGCATTTCGCGCCTAGGAAGCAGGAGAGCTGCGTGCTATCTGAGGGAAGCCCGTCGCGACTCGTTACTGCCGGTGTATACGAAATTACTTGCTTATTTTTAGTGCACGAACACTGTGACTTCCAAACCGGCGAAAAGGCGTTTGTGCCCGTCCGAGCATTGTACGAGCATGAAGAGCCAACAGCAGCACGTGTGTTAGAGAGGAGGCGAAAATCTCCCACACAGAGGGAAACACCATCTCGGCACTGGTGGCGAGACGACGAGAGCCAACGAAACTGCCGAGCAGCCAAAACACCGTGTGGACTCTGACGTTCAAGCTATAAGGACTCGACGGGTGAAGGAACGGTGCTAGAGCACAGTAGTTCTCAATAGTTCGAGCTCAGCCCGAGCTAAACCACCGCCATTTTTTTTTATTATTTCGACATCAGGCTGCCGCGGCCGGAAATTGAACCAAGGTCCTCGAGCCCAACAGCAGAACGATATAGAACCTGAGCAACTCCGGCAGGTGTACATACGGAGCTGCAGACCTCTCCTTCGAGCAGTAATGCTTTTGCCTCTTCTCCCACCCTTTTTGTTCTCAACGGTGCCTGCGTAGGGCGCTGGTTGGTACAGTTGACAATACCATAGACGTGGAAATGTCTTTCATGCCATTCGTAGTACGCATAAAATGACATCCGCGGACCGTTTCAGCCTTTTCTCTGCGGATGCAACTTCCGCAATCGTTCCCTCTTTCGAAAGTCAAACTGCGTTTTGATACGAGAAATACATTGCAATGCGACACATTGGGAACAGTTCGAGTGCTGCAAAGTGACTCACGTCAGGTGGCTTCTCTGTGGTACTACACGCGCTAGCCACGCAATACATAATTTGCCGACTAGGTGCTAACTGCAAACGACAAAGAAAAAAAAAAGAAAAAAAAAAGAAAGCAGCGTGGCCTTATGGACGATTGGGAGGAGAAATCAGTGGCTGCATGTGGAACAAGCCCCGCCGTCACGTTTGACGTGAGTTGCGCAATGACAGGTTTCTCATGAAAAAAAAAACGACAATAAAAGGCCCAGAGAGCGGCTGTGACACGGCTTTGACTGTTATCTTATACCGTTTCTTGATGACGCACGGTTATACTTTTGATTTGCCCGACAGGTGTATTAATGCCCCGCCACGGTGGTCTAGTGGTTATGGCGCTCGACCGCTGACCCGAAGGTCGCGGGGTCGAATCCCGGCTGCGGCGGCTGCATTTTCGATGGAGGCGAAAATGTTTGAGGCCCACGTAGTTAGATTTGGCGGCACGTTAAAGAACCCCAGGTGGTCGAAGTTTCCGGGGCCCTCCACTACAGCGTCTCTAATAATCATATCGTGGTTTTGGGGACGTTAAGCCCCAGATATTATTATTACAGGAGAACAAACCGCGCAGCACCGCTTGTGCACACCCTAACCCTCGCGCAAACCAGTCTATATATATATATATATATATACCAGCTATTTTGAGGTAGTCCACAAAAGCTACACAGTGAACAGTGAGTGGTTAGGTTTTGCCTTTATTTATCCGTCGCCTAGCGTTATTCGACAGTTCTTTCGCACGAATCTACGCCTTCACGAGTATAAAGATCGATATAAGCAGCTATATAACATTCCACGTTTACTCATGGCGTTGTCTGAGAAATGCAGGCTTAGCGAAGACAGACTGGAGAGGAAAAATGTTCCAGGGGCAGTGAGGAAGAAAACACTTTGTGCAAGCCAAAGTACGCATTTCGCAAAAAAAAAAAAAAAAAAAAAGGCTTGGAAATACGTTCGGAGGGGAGAATCGTGGACTAAAAGCTTCCGCCTGGCTGGAACTCCCACGTTGCCAGTTCGAGAACCGCGGGCGAGAATTCGGAATTGTCTATAAAGCAGCGCACACTTCGCGGTTTATGTATTATTCAGCGAATCCTATACGCTTGAGCAGGCGCTAACAAACCGACGACGCGTCCGCGCGGTTCGCACAACGGCAATGGAAACATCAAAGAAACAGCCGGCGCCTCTGCAGTGGTGAGCATGCGCGCACACGCTAATCTTCGCAACGCAAGAAACTGTGCCGACGCTCGCAGTTTTTGCGAAAGGCAGTGTTTGCGCAGCTTCGCTGGCTTGGCTGGCTTCGCTCCTTTTTTTTTTGTCTTTTTTTCTGCTGTGAGTTCCAAGAATGAGACGTATGTGCATACATTTTTCGATAAGATGCGATGTAGATATTCGATCACATCAAATTTTTGTGCGAAGAAGGCGCGGGGCACCGCTTACGTTTTTTAGCTGTCTAGTATTCACGCGCTGGTAGAGTTGTAGGCGGCAAAGAAGCTCGAGACAGATTTGCGTTAGTATATATAATCGCTGCATTTGCCTTGCTACGTAACTTGCTAGAGGCTTACGGTTTTCGTAGAGTTGTTTCCATTCAATGTCATTAAGAAGTGATGGTACTGTCTGAACGCAGGGCGCGTTTAGACCTTCATAATGAGAGGAAGTTCGCACCCTATTTCGGTCATTGTTCCGCTTCTCTGAATTAAACAAACGAACAAATGATTGACGGTTGCAGTTGGGGCCACTGGTTTTTCATTAAGCTGGTAACGCGCGCATAAAAGCAACAGTTTGTTTCTAGAATATACGAAGGACTTGGCTGTTTTTCTCCCTCGACTGAACGATTCATGGGTGCTGCTCAGCCGAACGTAACGCGTACCATACATCGGCGATGAATATTTTGTTCGGGGTGTTCGTGCGTGTTCCCGCTCGAATGAGTTCGGCATTGTTAACGCAGGCACTACTTTAATTTGCATATGCCGGTTTTGAATTTCATTCAAAGTAGACGACGCATGTGATGAAAGAACTGATGTTGAATACATTGATGACGCCTGGAAGCAAGAATGAAGCAAGTAGCGAACGGGAGGAAATAAAGCGGGCGTACTTATAAGAGCCTTCGGCTCTTCTAGAGATACGAGGCATGCCCAATAATAAAGACTAGTGCACATCCTAAAAAGATATACATAAATAGCGTGTCGTTTTGCCTTACAACAACAATCGTTATCTACGTTGCGTGAATTTTCTGGCATTATCGCCGTGCGCCCGGTACTTCGAGGTCACGGAAGACGTGCGCTATCAGTGTGACACAGCATTCTTGATAGGAAAGTGGCGAGCGCCGAAAAATAATCATTGTTGGGGTTTTACGTCCCAAAACTACGATGTGATTATGAAAGCTGTCGTAGTGGGGGGCTCCGGACATTTCGACCTCCTGGGGTTCTTTAACATACTCCTAAATTTAAGTACAATGATGCTCTTTGCATTTCGCCCCCATCGAAACTCAGCCGCCGTGGCCGGGAATCTAATCCGCGCCCTTGAGCTTAGCAGCGCGACAGCCTACGTGGTAAGCTACCACAGGGGGTGGCGAGCGCCGAGCTTTCAAAATAGGAAACGCAAGCTAGCCAGATGACGATCGTTGTTGTGGTACAAAAAGGCGCCCTTTATACGCGATCCTACTTTTTTATTTTTTAGGGTACAGGGTAAAAAAAAGATCACAGCTTAAGCAGATTCAGCGAACATCGCTGACCAAACGCGGAGACGAGACGAGATAATAAAAAGCTAAAGGAAAACAAAACAACGCGACCTGGCACTACGGCTACGTGTCTTACAACCAACTATGCAGAAACGCAGGGGTGTACGCAAACCTGGAAGCTTAACAGGCAGTTGTCAACCCAAAGTAAGCTTACTACTCAAAACAGGACCACAGATTTTTGACACTGATCTAGAGCACTCAAGTGACCAAATTTATTCGATGGTATAAAATGCGGTATAAATTCATCACCGCTGCTTCTATTAATACGAAAGCCTTAGATGTCTCACGAAAGGCGTTAAGTTACCGTCGACGTCAACATGAACGATGCAAAAGATCATGAATATGTGATGACGTCACTCTAACGTCATGATGACGTCACAGATCGCATCATAGAGCAGGTAGCGCAAAACATACGTGGACAGAAGCCAGGAACATAAACACGAGACGTCAAAAATCGCCAAAGTTTGTAACGTCATTATGAAATAGCTATGATGTAACATGACCTGAAGGGACATGATGACGCCATCACTTGAAATCGTCACTTGGTCAAAGGTGGGCCGATGCCAGAGGCACTGCAAAACCACGTGTGGTGCAGAAAGCTTGCAATGCCTCCGATCTCAGAGGCAGTGCACGATCCTTCTTTCTTCTCCTTTCTGAGCCTTCTTTCAGCGTACTGCACGAGCCTTATTTCTTTTTCTTGTAATATGTTTTACTATGTCTTTAACATTCCTTATTTTATTAAGTTTCACTCTGACAGGACGGGCTTCGGTCATACTCTCGAGTTCATACAGTAGTGCCTCTCTATGCACAGTGGATCTGCGGTTGCTCAATTTAGTTCTACGATCACGCGTTGACCTTTTGCAGCAACGTATTCAATGTGCGCGCGCCAATTAAGGGATCCGTTATCAATTACACCGGGTCACTAATTGAACCTATTTGTGGCATATTATGTAGTTGATAGCTTAATGAAATGTACACTGAGTACGAGAAAAAACAGCATCGCACATTTACTGATATTGAAGCTCATGTGCAAATTGTCGAACCAGGCTTCTAGGTTACCTATGCCTGAAGAATTTGGACAGGTGAGTGACTGTTCAGTCGTGGTCAAAAAGAAAAAAAAAACGTAATGTGAACAGCGTAAACGTAATTGCTGACATAAGTCTGACTTGGTATTGTACACAGCAAGATATTGAATAAAGCCGGTGATAGGACGGCTTTATTCAATTCAGGTGAAGCATGCCTCGTACTTATTTGTAGCTGCTAGAAGAAAAGCCGTCTTCACAACAGCAAAACTCTCGATCTTCTAGGAATTATGCAACCCATACTACAATGTACCGAGGAAGACTGTGAGATCGCAATTGATTTAATAGAAATCGCACGATCAACACCCTGATAAGCTTCGGTTATAATCAAAATAACCAATGCCGCGTACTGCATGGTGCGCTGCGCGAGTTCAGTTCTATTTTCAAGATCTGTATGCGCATTACAGATTGAGCACCCATGCCTAAATACAATTTGTCATGGACTCAATAACCCTTTTTGTTCGCATGATTTTCTATATGCTTCAGCAGAACCCTTTCTATAAGCTTCACATTCGAAATTAAAGCTGTTGTTCTAATGGCATTGAGATTATCACTTCCACTTAGTTTTTATGTATGGTAGTATTTTAGCCCCCTTCCAGTCATTTGGAAACCATGCGTTTTTGCACAAATATTTCGAAAAGCTTAGTGTTTTATTAGGGATTTATTGGGGAAAACTATTGGAGAAAAATGTCGTCG